>NC_056746.1:1098162532-1098267532 GCF_019279795.1 Protopterus annectens
CATCCCTGCCTTTATCGGGAATGGAACCTCGAATGCACAGATACTATGCGAATGCTGTAAACATTACACTGTTGACATTAACGTTGCTTCCTCCTATTTCCTATTTCGATGATTTCTATGTGTAAGCTAGGCTAAGCAAAGGGCGGAGGCCCCCAAACTCACTGAGTTTCACGTACTCTTGAAATAACAACATATAACAAATGTACTGTGAGACAATACATTACATTCCTAACTACATTAGGCATAGCCCCTCACTGACACACTTCAAGGGAAACCTTGTTGTGTGAATGGGTAACAGAATATACACCCCTGGGATCATGTGTCCCAGAACCATACAGCCAGGAGGTGGGAGAGCCTGTCCAGTTTGATAGCTGCGAGACCTGTTGCGGGAATTGAATGATGTTGAATTGTCACGTTAACATGCCCTCTTTAGATCACTAAGTGTCCCTATCACCCTCCACAACCCCAGTCTTCAACAGCTTCCAGCAAATCTGCCTGGAATTGCTTCATTGGCTATGATTGACAGAGGCTCAGTTACTTCATCAATGGTGCAGGGAAAGCCAACACACTGTAGCTATGCTTCTAATTGCCCTTGGAAATATAGGTAGTAGGCTATCTGTGAACTTCCATAGCCATAATATGTAAATAAACAGACCTTCAGATCACAATATACAGTGAGAAATCACCATGTAGTCAGGAAACAGTTAAGTACAGCAAGAACATACAGAACACTGATACTTAGTCACTCCAAAAGCCTATCTTGGAAGCTAGAAGACTTGTATAAGTTTAAAGCTTTCTATTGCTTACCAGTAGGCTACCTACAGGAGAGATGAAAAACAAGCACAGATGGGGAACATGCATGCAACGATACCATACCGGCCTATGTGTCAGCCTTAGGCTTTGGAATACTGGCCAAGGCTATTGGCGCCTCCATGGTGCCTTATTTAGGAGAGTCTCGAGGTGAATACCAGCTCTGTAAACAGCACAATAGCAGATTCAGTGAGGGTTATGCTACTCAACACCAGGGGTTGTGATCACAACATGATTACACTCACAGCACTCCTCAGGATGTACAACATCAACATCTGTGCAGTAACTGAGATCTGTCTTAAAGCTCCTGAGAGCACACCAGCACTACCAGACTACAACCCATACCACACATTTTAGCCACAGAACATGGACTGACAGACATGGATGGGCTGTATCCATATTCATCAGGGATACGTACATCTCCAGGTTAGTGGGGCAACATGATACCTCTGTGATCATCCATGTGCAGCTAACATCAGCCACAACTGCAATGTAAACTGTGGCCTGTTACGGATCACTCTCCATGACCCAGGACCACCACTCTACCTACCTGGAGACAGTGGAGAACATGACAGTCCTAACGCACACCCTGGCATTGGTCGATGTCAACTACCATACCATTAACTGGGAGACTTACTCCGGTACTCACTTCCAGGCCCAGCGCTTCCTGGACTTTATCACCTCATATGCCCTGTATCAGGTGGTAACCTCCCTAACATGGGGTGGAAACTACTAGAAATGGTCATCACCAACATGGGCAACAGGTGCACCACAGCGGAGGTTTACTGGTCACTGGTTAGATCTGGCCATGAATTATTCACTGTTTCCACACCCAAGCATCTCCCCCACCCACGGATACCTCAGTGTATACCTTTCCTAAAGCTAAATTTACACTGCTAATAACAGGGGTGGGGGGTTTCACAGCCCCCACGCTAAGGGGAAACACTGCTCAAGATACAGACAGATTTACAAATGCAGTATATAAGCACCTACATGGATGTATGGATCATGCCATCACTGGTAAACCAAGACTCACTCTTCCTAGACAAGGACACCGGTCTGGTAGAGCTCTGCAATAAACAGGCTATACTACAGAAGTAGGGCAGTGTTCCAGACAAGCAGCAAATCCTACGAAGGGCAGACATCTGTGACCACTATTAGTATGATACGTAAGTCCCTCATGACATCTTCCAAGGCTACCATCAGCAGGAGAATGCACAAGGAATCGAAAGATAACCACAAAGCCTTCTTTGGCAATGTCAAGGATCTACGTGGTGACACACAGATTTGCACTGTGCTGGTGAAATATAGCACAAAATATGCTGACCCTACTGATATCGCCAACATCCTTGCAGATACATTCAGTGCATACTTCACCCCCTAAAGAGCCCACAACACTACCCAAAAGGTACAGTATCCCACACATCAGAGACACACAGGTAGAAATGGCCCTCTCTAACAGCAGTACACAGCGTCACTGGAGGCAGATGTTGTCACAGACTGCATCTTGCAAACCGTACAAGACAACCTGCCCCCCACCTAATTAAGCTTTCCTACCTCAGCCTCTTCACAGGCTACATGCCCATACAATGGAGTGTGGAAACGGTTATTTCACTCCACCAAGGTGGAGTCACAACTGACCATGGTAACTACCACCCCATAAGCCTGACTAGCCTGGTCTGCAATGGTATGGTTCGCATCCTCATGGCACTCATTAACAAAGACATTGGTAACCTCCGAACACATGACCCAACCCAGGTCAACTTGGATGAGTGCATTTCATGCCTATTGAACCTGTTTGATGTCTTATTTACGGTCACCAAGACGTTAGATGACGGGGGAGGTGGTTCACACATACTACCTGGACCTCACCAAGGCTTTTGACACCATGCCCCACTCAGGTATTATTGATAAACACACCAGCCTGCACATACACCCATACATCACAGGTTGAGTTGCCAACGGGCTTACACACAGAACCCACATGGTACGACTAGCGGTCTCCAGGTCCAACTCTTGACCAGTCATGACTGTTGTCCCACAGGACTCGGGCCTGGGAGCCCTACTGTTTGGCATATACGTCTCAAAGGTACAGGCAAACACAGGTGGACTATGGCACACCATGTTTGGCAATGACTGCAAACTGAGAGCCATGATTGATAGTCCAGCTGACACAGACATCCCTCAATGGGCCTCACAGAGAATGTCACAGGGTGTTAACGTCACAGCCTCCAGCCAAGTGCCACTAACTGCATGGTCATTCCATTGTGGAATTGGCACCCACATATTAACACAAAAGTGGCAGCCACTTTAATACGGACGAGGTAATGGGGTATCTGGGGATTAAGGTAGATAGTGATCTCCGCTTTGACAATCATATCTCCACAGTGGTTAGGACATCCTTCTATGTAGGCCATCTGATTACTAAAGGATTCCCATGTAGACATACCGGGGTTATAGTGCCCCTTTACTCATCACTCATCAGTCCCATCATAGGGTATAATAACCCATGTGGGATGTACCTCAGAAGACACTTCCAACAGCTGGGAGGTCCATGAATGTACCTCGCCAAGGGGAATACTGGCCTTCAACATATGGCCTATGCAGCCAGACTGAATAAACACCTGCTTTACTCAGTGGCATCTCGTTTACCCAGAGATGATCTCTGCTGGCCAACACAGCCATGTCGAACTCAGGCTTGATGGATATGCTCCACCTATGGGAATCAATGTCTCAGTGCTGAACCTTGCCACAACAATAACTGGAAGATGCTGGAGGGACAGCTTCCTGTCACAGACACTCCCCATACTTTGAAATAACATCCCTAACTGCATTATAGAGAGCCCCTCACTAACACTCTGCAAGAGAAACATTGAAGAGTGGATGGGGAACAGTAGATGCACCCCAGGGATCCCGCCATTGGCTCTGCTCCACAGAGGGACAGTTAATGAATCAATGGGGTGGCAAAAGCTGACACATTTTGGCTGGGCTTATGAATGGCCTCTGGCAGTTGGCCAAGTACCTACCTATGAATCTATACATACAGTATCTGCATATGATGATTAATTTACTGTTCAGGTGTTGACTTACCTTGTGCCAATGGCAGTTGTGTGTGCAATAGTTGAGGGCTGCCTATGTTGGATGCACACAGTAGACTGCCTATACATGACAATTTACAGGTAGTCTTGTGTGTGTGCCATCCATTTTTACTGTGTGTGCAGGTGGGGAAAGGTGTCAGTCCCTAGGTGCCTACACTGTCGGTCTGTGTGCTATACGTTCCGTCTTTGCCAAGGCATGGGCATACTGGGCACGCCTCTGTCTGCCTACTGGGGCTGGCTCAGGGTGTTTGTGGTCTGAGTACCTCTGTGCCTGTGGGGCCCTTGGCAGTGGTGGTGGGCTGTGAGGGCCTTCACCATTCTGTCCCTGCTGTAGCTGTTTCCGCAGGACCATATTGTGTAGCATGGTACACACTATAAAGATGTGGGCACATGTGCCTGGAGAGTACTGCAAGGCTCCACCAGATATGTCCAAGCAGTGGAACCGTGATTTCAGCATCCCAAACACACGCTCTATGATGATTCTGGTTTGTGCGTGTGTCTCATTATAGCATTCCTGCATGGGTGTGTGTGCATTTCTGATGGGAGCCATCATCCACGGTTCCAGTGCATAGCCAGCATCCCCCAACAGGTGGCCATTTGGGATGTCCCCCCTGGCAAATAACCGATACAGTTGTGAAGCATGCCATATGTGGGAGTCGTGATAGCTTCTAGGGCTGCCAGCACACACATCCATGATAATGCCCTGGACATTGCACACAACCTGGCAGTTGATGAAGTGGTAACCCTTGCGGTTTTTGTAGTGCTTACCCTGCTCACCAGGTGGTGACTTGATGTGTATGTGCGTGCAGTCTATTGCACCCAGTACCTCCGGGTATTCTGCCACACTGTGGAAGAGATGCATATTGCTGGCCAACTCCTCCTCTGTTCAGGGAAAGTATATGTGGTCATTAGCATGTGGTAACATGGCATCCAGGAACTGGTGTAGTACCCTTGATGTTGATGCCTGTGAGATCCCCATGATATCCCCAGTTGGTCTTTGAATGGTACCTGTAGCTAGTATTCTCAGGCTTACATATACCTTCGTATCCACTGGGATGGGTTCCCCTCTGTTTGTTCCGGCTCTGAGGCGTGGCCGGCACAGCTCCACAAGTTGCTGTAGGATGTCCGTGTCCACCCTGTAACACTGTACTATCTCCAGATTATGTAGCCCCTGGTAGGATGTCCTTCAAGGATGCATCTGCAGTCCTTACAAATGGGTTGTCCTGTCGTCAGGCAGCCCTTCGGTCGGCCGGATTCCAAAGTCTGGGTCTGGCCTCGGCTGGTGTCGCACTTCACCCGACGTCATAGCTGCAGTTATTCGGGTATAAAGGCATCAGCCGACGCCATTTTCCTCAGTCTTTCTTGCCGTGGCTCAAGCAGAAGCTGTTCGCAAGTGCCGGTCGGTCAGATCCAGAGATTACTACTACCGAATACTACTTCAAGACTTCTAAAGCTAAGTACCCCGTTGGGGACTCTTTCTTGCCTCAGCCGATGTCAGAGAAAGTGAATAACTGTTTATCTTGTGGGAAACAAATACCTCATAAAGATTTCCACTCCTACTGTATACATTGCTTAGGCCCAGACCACGACGTAGCAGCTTGTCTAGCCTGCACTCCTTTTAACCGACGGACGCTTTGACGTCGGTCCGAGTTTGCTGAACAAATTTTCGGCTCTGATTTTGCCTACATTATGCCGTCGGATCCTCCGACAACGCAAATTTCCAAAAAACGAAAAGAAAAGGACCAACACTCGCGGTCCACGGTCTCGGCCGAAACCGCGATTAAGCAAACCGCGAGTGTCTCGGTTTCGGCCGAAACCGAGCAAGCGGTTCTTTCTCCAGCCGAAACCATGCCTTCTACCGAGGCCTCCTCTAACCTGGTAGAATCTGCTTCTGAAATCCAGCCTTCTGTTGCGGTTTCTCAGGAATTTTCAGACACAATTCCCCTGGATATTTCAACCCCTGCACGTGGAGCTGCTAGGCCTCCTGCAGCCATGTCTATTAAGGCCTTTGCCAGGGCTAAAGCAGCCAAAGCTTCAAAATCTGTGCCTGCCAAACCCCCCTCACACAGGCCCAGCACTAGCTCTCATATGCTATCTTTGGCTGAGGATTTAATTTCTTTAATTCGTGGATCCCAGCCTCATCCCGACAGGTCCTCTCTCCCTCCTCCAGAAAAGAGACCTAGAGCAGAGCCCCCTGAACCAGTATCCACTGATGGTTCCTCCGATGAATCAGAACATACAGACCTTCCTGAGGCTTCTTATTCTCCTTACGAAGACTCTGATGCTGAAGAGTCCATTCCTTCAGCCTCTCCACCTGAGGAATTTTCCTTTGGGGAAACCTTGCATGCTATGAGGGAACAATTTCAGTGGCAGGGCCAAGATTTCTCAGACTCCAGAAAAAGGCTTAGAACCTTTCTACATTTGCCACAACATAGGCCTTTAGCTATACCTCCAGTTCTTTCTGTTGTAGATTATGCATTTAATGATGCTTGCACTGCTCCTGATTCATTACCTCCGGCTCCTGCTAAGCCCGATAGGTTCTACAGGGTCCCGGACACTCATCACCATTTATACAAGGCTCCTTTTGCAGATCCAGAGACCATCGCCCAGGGCCCTAAAGCTGTAGCTGCTACTTCTACTAAAACCCCTCCCCTCTGAAAGGGAATCCAGGTCCTTAGAGAGATGGGGTAAAAAAGTTTACACTTCTGCTACCTTGTCAGCTAGGGCTTTGAACTGCCAATTTCATATGATTCAATATCAGGAGTTTATGCTTGACCAGTTAACTAAAAAGCTTTCCTCTGAAGAATCTTTAGATAAAAAATATGTTCAGGAAATGGTACATAACATACAGCAGGTTAGCAACCATTCTTTAAAATGTGGCTATGATGCACTGGAGGCTTCCTTTAGATCAGCCATGACTGGCACAGTTATCAGGAGACATGCATGGTTGAAAGAACAGGCATTACCAGACCATGTCAAATCAAAGCTTTTGGATGCACCCATGGACAAGGTCAATTTATTTGGTTCCCCTGCTCAGCAGGTGCTAAAAAAGATGGAAGAGAAGGCGAAATCTGTACAAACGGTGAAAGATTTCTTACAGGTTCAACCTCCAAGGTTTAGCAGGAACTGGCCCTCCAGGAATTGGTCCTTTCCGGACTCCTCTAAGGCTCAGAGAGGCAGGAATAGCCGTTCAAGAGGCAGAAACCAATCCAGGGGTGCCTACAGGGGACGCCAATGGCAAGGTAACAACCAGCGAGGCACAGACGCAGCCACCACCACTACAACAACTCAATCACAGTGACTTGACAGTGGCACCGCCTACCAGGGAACAACTAGAAGCACCCTTAGGCGGAAAACTAACCTTATTCTCAAAAAACTGGCATTGCATCACAAGGGAAAAATGGATTTTGCAAACTATAGACCAAGGTTACAGGTTCCATTTCCATACTCTACCAGGGAAGAGAGGAATGCCAAACCTACCACCTACTCAAAGGACAGAAGCTCTAAAACAAATATCTCAGCTATTAAGAATGAGAGCTGTGGAAAGGATACCATCTATGGAGCAAGGAAAGGGATTTTACTCCAGACTCTTCCTGGTACCAAGAAAAGAAAACAAATGGAGACCCATTCTAGACCTGTCCTCTTTAAACACATTCCTTATTGTTCCAAAATTCAAAATGCTGACCCTACAGCAGCTTCTTCCCATGCTGGGCAAGGAGTCTTGGCTGGTAACTCTAGATCTCAAGGAGGCATACCTGCACGTCCCCATAAGACCAATTTGCAGAAGATACCTCAGATTTCTTGCAGGATCAGAGCATTATCAATTTTCAGCATTGCCCTTTGGCTTATCTACTGCGCCCAGAGTGTTCACGAAATGCCTGGCATCAGTAATTGCTCATTGCAGACTTCAGGGAATCCAAATTTATCCCTACCTGACGACTGCCTGATACAAGCGGACAACAAAAGCAAGCTAGCAGAAGACTTACAAAGAGTCATTTTCCTGCTGCAAGCCTTGGGATATACAGTCAATATAAAAAAGTCAAGGCTGATTCCATCCCAAAGAATAACCTTTCTGGGTGCAGAGCTGGACACATCAAAACAAATGGCATTCCTAACTGCAGAAAAGAAAGAGCAACTACCTCTCTACTTCTTGGCATTAACAAAGCAGAACCACCTAACTGCAAGAAAAGTACTGCAAGCTCTAGGCTTCATGGCATCCTGCATAATTCTGGTCCCTCATGCCAGACTGCATATGAGAAAGCTACAGTGGTACCTAAGGAATTTGTGGTCCCAACACAAGCACAGCCTAGAAACCAAAATCCCAATAATCCCATGCCTGAAACAAGAGTTCCTATGGTGGGCTCAGGCCTGTCAATCAAACACAGGATTGCCCTTCTGCAACAGCCAGCCAAGCCAAACCATCACGACAGATGCCTCAGACCTGGGTTGGGGAGCACACATGCAGGGCAAGTGCATACAAGGCTTATGGACTCAAGACCAGCTGCGCCTACACATAAATCTAAAGGAAATGCTGGCAGTAAAATTGGCAATCCAGTCATTCAGACCATTTCTCCAAGAAGGTCAGTTGATGATAAGGACAGACAACACCACAGTTATGTGGTACATCAACAAACAGGGGGGCACCCATTCATATCCTCTATGCCGGCTGGCACTGGACCTATGGGATGTGGCCCTGAGCTACAACATTCAGTTACAAGCAATTTTTGTACCGAAAAGAAAACATTCTAGCAGACATATTAAGCAGAACAACCACAGATGCCCACGAATGGATGCTTCATCCGGACATCTTCAAAGCCATCACAAGGGAATGGGGATTACCACAAATAGACTTGTTTGCATCCCCATTCAATCACCAGCTAAAGAAATTCTGCACAAGGACGTACCACCCACTTGCTTGGAAGGTGGACTCCTATCTTTCAGTTGGAAAACCTGACAGCATACGCATTTCCACCACTTCCTTTGATGCACAAGGTGCTTCTGAAGATCAAAGAGGACCGTCCAAGGATCATTCTGATAGCTCCAGACTGGCCAAGACAACATTGGTACCCATTGCTGAGGAGCATGTCTCGGGAACAAATATGGACACTACCCCTGATCCCATTACTGTTAACACAGAACAACTACAACATCCTGCATCCAAACCTGAAAACTCTACAGCTAACTGCCTGGAACATTACATAACAGCAATTAACCCAAACTTATCCCAAATGGTTAAAGACATAATCCTGGAGGCGCGCAGACCTTCAACAAGAAAGAATTATGCAGCAAAATGGAAAAGATATCTCATTTGGAGTACTGCAAAGGGAGAAGATGTGACTCTGGTAAACATGGCCAACATCCTGGAGTACTTGGCAGAGCTCTTCCACACAGGCCTGTCCTAATTTTCCATCAAGATACATGCATCAGCTATTTCAGCACAATATAGCTTGGATCCTCCTGTCTTCTCTCATCCCCTGCTCAGACAGTTTCTGAGAGGAATTAAAAATGTAAAACCTCCCAGGAAACCACCATTGCCAGCATGGGACTTGAACTTTGTGCTAGAAAAATTGACACTTCCTCCTTTCGAACCAGCAGCAACAGCAGAATTACAATACTTATCCTGGAAGACTGCTTTCCTGCTGGCAATAACTTCAGCAAGAAGGGTCTCTGAACTACAGGCATTAATGGCAGTACAACCCTTCCTGATCTTCCATCAAGATAGAGTGTCCATGAGAACAAATCCTACATTTATGCCTAAGGTGGTATCCAGAGTGTCATTAAATCAGGCTATCCACCTACCTACATTCTTCCCAAACCCACAGAACAGGGGAGAAAGACTTTTGCATACCTTGGATGTACACAGGCAGTTACGCTACTACCTGGACAGGACTAAGTCCAGTAGAAAAACTGACCAGCTTCTGGTAGCATATGCCACAGGAAAGGAGGGAAAACCAATTTCAAAACAGACAATCTCCAAATGGATAGGAAATTGCATTAGATTTTGTTACTCCTACCATGGAAAGAAAACTCCAGAGAACATCAGGCCTTACTCCACAAGGGCTACAGCCACTACCACAGCTTTCTTACGAGGAGTGGCTACCAAGGACATTATAGAGGCTGCTACTTGGACCTCCGAGCATACATTTGCCAAGCATTACAATTTACCTTTATACTCTAGATCCCGTGCAGGTTTTGCCACTGCTGTTTTGCAAGGGATCCTAGCTACACCATAATCACTACTCTTTCCTCCTCCCCTTGTTTAGCTATGGTATTCTACCCATTTGTAAGGACTGCAGATGCATCCTTGAAGGACATAGTACAGTTTTGTACCTACCATAAATGTAGATGTCCGATAGGAATGCATCTGCAGTCAGGATTACCCACCCACCTTCCCCTCTGCGGTACTCCTAGGGTATTTGCCAGCCTTCAGCTAGCTTGGGGGGATCTATTATGGTGTATTTGTTTGTATATATGTACATACATGCTTATATTTTGTGTTTGCTCTCTACTATTTGGAATCATTGGCATTTATCCAAATTTAGCCTTCCAAGAGGGCACCTGGCATCTGGGGCAAGAAACACTGAGGAAAATGGCGTCGGCTGATGCCTTTATACCCGAATAACTGCAGCTATGACGTCGGGTGAAGTGCGACACCAGCCGAGGCCAGACCCAGACTTTGGAATCCGGCCGTCCGAAGGGCTGCCTGACGACAGGACAACCCATTTGTAAGGACTGCAGATGCATTCCTATCGGACATCTACATTTATGGTAGGTACAAAACTGTACTTTACCCTGGGTCTGAACACTCTCCTCCTCCTCTAGTGCCTGAGGTGTTTGTGTGCATCTTCCTCCACGCCACCTTCAGTCTCCAACACATGCTGGTGGATAAAAGCTATGGCAGCCCCTAACATGTACATAATAAAAGTTCCCTGTCTGTATACACCACTGGTGCAGAGTGTATGGGAATAAACAAATGTGTGTGAGGTGTTTTCACACTTTATAGTATTGTGCTATGGATGCTGATGTCAGTGGGTGTGCATGAGCTATTCCAGCTGCAGCGTGTCTTAATTATGGGCTTTGCAATGAGTACTGCAAGTATGGGGCCTTTACTGTGGAGATCTACTTGCCTGCCTTGATTAATCTGTTGTCCTTTAATTCACTTTTAGACTTGGATTCCCTCCCATTATCAGGCATGCATCCACCTGCCATCTTTCTTGTTTTGTACTTTCCCTACCCAGTCATGGCGAAATGTGCCTTGTAGCTGATATACTGTATATCGCCTTTGTTCTGCTTTGACACTTTGCTGTTTTCTTTGCAGTACAGCCCCTCCCCTTCCCTGTTCTGCAGGTAGCTGCTTGCAGCCTTGTTAGCTGTTGTCAATGGCCCACTGTAGCCTCCTAGGTGTTAATTAGTCATTTGTACTCCAATTTCACTGCTGCAGCATTTCCTTATTTCTTTCCGATATCTTTCCTATTTCAGCTGCAGTGCGCACCACACATACACATTTACCGGGTTTATGCGCGTTTTCATCTCCGTTCACATGCATACTCGGTTACCTTGTGTACTCTCAGCTAAGCACAGCTATGGCCAATTCGACACACCCCTATCCTGCAGCTTTGCCTAGCTAGGGGCAAACCAGTTTAACAATGCTCCAATGTGCTTACAGCAATGGCAACACACCCCTCTCTTGATGTCATCTTTATCTTAAGGGCACACCTCAGTGTTATAACGCTACGCTGTGAGGTGCATACTTACACCAGTGGGGAATCTGCGATTCACTATTACACATCTCATTAGCATGGCATTGCCTACTAACTCCTAGCTACTGTGCATAACACTGTCACTGCCCCTTAGCAACCCTTGCGCCATAAGTATGGTGTAGCATGCCTGCCATTGACTATTATGGGGAAATCGTGATATGTGTTTCATTGCAGTTTTATTCCATATTTTTATGCATTCTTTGAGATCCCCTTTGCATACCGCTGCCCTGCGCTTCCACGTCGCAATAGTGCGACTATATATATTAAATGTTAATTTTATATTTTGTACATTTTTTTATGCCAATGGCTATATATTTAGCCATTGGCATATATTAACAATATAATATATGTGTTTGGTCTGTTGTCATGGCTCCGATTTTATGTTTGCAAAAATGTAAACCGTTTTCTACTCTTTACATTTCTGCATGCTTACACTACGCCTGCACCAATTCCTGAATCACTACATACCTTCAATTGCATGCTACACTGCTGCACATGGGGTAATTAGCATATAAGGCTTGGGAATTGTGCGGGCGTAGCGTACGCAGGTAGTGCACGTGGAAACAGCTCGTACCTGAATCGCTCAGCGGCCATATTTGGTGTTAGAACGCCGTCGCTACGCCTGCACCTGGCGCAAGCCTCATGAATCCTGAGGTGAGACTAACTGGTGTGTAAAGTTATATACAAAAGAAAAGCTAATGTGTAAAAAAACAAAATGGGAAGTAAAAGGGAATGAGAAAGTCTAGGGGTAGGGTGAGCATATGAGCAATTCAGAGGATTAATACAGTTTCATTATTGTTAGCTCATCTAACGTTAAAACCACAAATCTCGGACTAGCCGAAAAACCAATGAAACTGCCAAAGCAAGAACAGTAGGCAGAGCTGCTGCAATTTGATTCCACAAAGCAAATACTAGTTTAGCGCTTTCTTTCACTTTTATTATAAAATATGAACTTTGAAGTTCACGTTTTATAATAAAAGTGAAAGAAAGCGCTAAACTAGTATTTGCTTTGTGGAATCAAATTGCAGCAGCTCTGCCTACTGTTCTTGCTTTGGCAGTCTCATCTAACGTTACATATACTAACCAGCCCTTGAAGCATTTGCTGTGCATTTCATTTACATGCTACAAGTTACGTTTTATCCAAATGTTTGTATACTTGACCTGCAGTAATATGTTTGAGTTGAGTAGGCAGACATCCAGGATGACAAGAGTGTATATCTGTTATGCACTTTACCCCAGTGCTTCTACATTGCTTCAGACAGTACTGCAATATATGCGTCATTTGTATGTCACAGCATAAAAATCACTGAGGCTGTCTTGACTGCTGCCGTATAGCTAAACCATTTATTTCCATCAGAGAAAAGCACTCATGGTAATTTATACATGCCATACTGTTGCAGAGTAAATTAGTTCTTCTGACATATTCAGGTCACTGTCCTGAAATAAATGTGTTCTGCATGACGAGGATGAAATATCTAATGTCTTTACACTGGTGAAGCTGGGTGGCTGTTAAACTGTTCATAACATACTAAAGTTAATGTGTCTTTACACTGGTGAAGCTGGGTGGCTGTTAAACTGTTCATAACCTACTAAAGTCAATGTGTCTTTACACTGGTGAAGCTGGGTGGCTGTTAAACTGTTCATAACCTCCTAAAGTCAATGCTGGTGAAAATAATGACATTCTATGCTAAGACGTCTGTTTCTTTATGGTGGGGTGGGGTTGATATCAAGGTGTGGCACCAGTTGTCTGCTGCACAGAATGAAACCAGACTTGTTTTTAAGTGTACATGTGCTAAGAAAATGTCAGTAGGTTCATATATAGTTACTGCTTTAAGGTTCTCCAAAGTGTCTTTTTTCACTTACTTACATCTTAAGTTTATCCTTATTAATGAACAGAAGTAAAATTATAATGGAAAAAAATGTAGAACTTCACATTATTTAAAGGCATACAAAACATCACTTTAGATGCAATTTATTAGTATTAAAGTCACTGTTTTCAGCATACAGTGCAGGTTGTAGACCATTTGGAGCTGTAGAGTGAGCTCTACCTGATTACGCTCTCATTTCAGGTCTATGTAGCCTGTACCTGTACTCTACTTTAGCTGGAGATCTTTTTCTTGAAGTATTTTTCTCACAAAGTCTTGCAAAACAAACAAGTAGAAGAGCAGGAAATTCCAAGTGTCATCAACAAACCGGGAGAGAATGTATGAACAAATCCATCCATCCACAACCCCTTTTTCCCATTTTTGCACATGGGGTTTGAGTGTCACTTCAACAGTGATTGTCATCTAGAGCCATGATTTAAATTCTATTTAAACAAACCAGTAAGACTGAATAGAAGCAGAAACACTACTATTGCTATTAGTTGGTCCCAAAACATTGACAAGTACACCACTCTTCTCTCCCTTACTCTGAAGAATGTCCCTGTCTTTGCTCATATTTTTGTCCTGTCTCTCCCAAAATTTGGAATTTTCTAGTAGAGGAATGTATACAGCTAGTCAGTAATGACAGAAGTTAGTTCCATACTTCCTTTTCTTCAGAAAATGCAACATTTGTTGTTTTATATGTGAATTAAATTAATATTTAAAAGTGTCCTTTATAAACTTTCTAAGTGAATTAGTTTGATATTTAAAATTGTCCCTGATGTTGGGCCTTTTGTCTCTCATTGTTTTCAGCTTTGTTCCTGATTCTTGTGAAAAGAAGTTGAGACCTCTGTTGTCAAGTTTTACAGTGGGTTGCTGCTGTGATGATAAGTAAGCAACAGAGGAGGTGTTAGCTGTACAGAAAGCACAACATAAGAGTCCCCATTTCTTGTTCACAACTAGCATTGTTTCTAGTATGCCCATCTAAAAGGTTTTAAAATTGTCCTACATAAACTGTCCTGCTTTGTGCAGATCTCTCATCCCTCCTGTGCTGCATAGTGGCAGCTGTAGTTTTCACACACTACGGTATACGTATCATTATTTGCACACACAATAGAAGACGAGAGAACACAACAAGCTTTCTGACTTTTATTCCCATAACAAATGTTCTGCCTATTATGTGATGTGACCAAAGGAATGACGTGCCATATGGAAACATACTTAAGACAAGCTGACCAGGTTGCGTGGGGCAGTTTTGTTTTCATGAGAGAAAAGGTGTGGCCCTGAAGTTTCAAACCTCAGAGGTTGCTGAAATCCTCTTAACAAACTGACATCCTCACATCATAGAGCCATAAATATACTAAAATGTTCATTTTCATTTTTTTGTTGGAGTTTGTTCTTAAACAATTGCATAGGCATTGCTGTCTGATTACTGTTTATTACTATGTAGAAAACCTTGGCCTTGTAATAGGGCCACAGTTTGCACAGAGTACAAATATTGTCTAATGGAACACATGGTTAAACTTCTCAGCTTCTGAAAAATAAAGTAGAGTTAGGCTAAAAATATTTGAATCTTAAATAACCGATGCGAATGGCTTTCATCCAGCTATTAACTTTCATTCTTGTTGATTCAGACTATTGTTTTCTAGCATTTTTTGTCTTTCTTTACTTCCAAATAAATCAAATGGCATAACAATCTTTATGAACTCTGCATAACTTTTCTTTTCTGAGATTTAATATTGATCGGTTTCTTTTGACCCTGTGCTTTCAGACGGAACAGGAAACAACACCAAGGCACAAACAGGAGGTAACAGATTATTTTATCTGTGGTTGTTTCCATATGATTCCACTATGTTTGGTGAAACATGCCATCTGTCTTGGAATGTCAGTTTAAAGTGTATGTGTGACATTTTCATGTTTTCATTTTAAAAAGCCTGATGGTCATAATATATGTTTTGGAACAAAGTGCAAGTATCTTGATTAACAAACAAGCCACATATAGATAATTATTTATGAACCATCTCAAATGAAGATCTGCATCACTGTTCTGCTCACCCTCCACTTACATAATTCTTATATAGGAGGTGCCTGCCAGTATGGACTGTGTTAGCTGTAACATCTGACACGGGAATACATTTAAAAAGCTTATTAGCTGAAACACCTAATGGCATTACACCAGACTTAAAACACTGAAACTTCAAAAGCCAAAAAACTTGGAAAATGTTCTGTGCAAAGGACTATACCTCCTGCAACCCCATCTGTGTGCTGGACCCCCACACCCCCTGGTAATTATATACACCATTTCCAAGAGTGCATTATAGTGGGAAAACGCAAATTCTCTGGCTCTCCAGTACTTGGCATTTTCTGTTTGGCATAATGCTGTTCAGCATTTCAGCATTTCCAATTTATAAATGTCTCCCATGACATGTTGGCTTCAGTTAGCCCACATACTGGGTTTGCAGGTGTTTTTATATTTGATGCTGCTTACCTTTTGTACTGTATTATGGATGAATTATCTGTTCATCTCTTACATCTCACAACCTGTTATAGTCATTATTATATTGCTTTTGTTCTTTGTGGCACTTCTTGCTATAATTACATATTATTATTTTATTTTACCTTTTTATATCTTTTGTACACTTACCTCACTGGGGTAGTGGTGGAAATTGGTCCATTTCAAATCAGTCTGCCTTAGCAGACAAACATAAATAAAATGATAAACATGAGAAGATCCCGAGCTTTGAGTGAGGTAAACCTAAGTATACTTGTTACTTTTAATTAATTAGATGTGTCAAGCTAAATTTATTGACATTTCTGTTAGTTATTACAGATCTGTTGACTTATAGATTAGATTTTTGGTTTACATATGCTGGATTGCAATTTAGATTTGGATATCTTGTAGACTACTACACTATTTAGAGAACTATATTTTAATTTATAGTTAAGTGTACAGCATTTGGGAATATTTCTTATTTCTTTATTTTAGGTCCTTTTTTACTTCTTTGGCCTTTTAAATATCATTGAACTGTTACTTTAGGTTTTATTTCTTCTAACGTCTGAGATGACTATGCAAAGAAAAAAACAGCTTTATTTTATTTATTTTATTATTTTTTTTTTGTAGAGTAGAAGTGTGTATGTATGTTTGCACATATGTGTCTGTGTGAACTTCAGGATGTCAAAAATAAACATTGTTGACTCAAAACTGCAAATTCTGTCCATATTTTAATTGCTTTCTTCTCTTCTCCAAATTGGTGTGACCACAGAAGTGATTATGTATAGGTAAAGAGATGTAGGGTGAAGTCGCAAACAACAACTCAGTCAAAATTCATGGAAAGGGATGCTGAAAACAGCTGTTAAAGTTAGTTGGGGTTTTGTGATGTTTTAATGTTCACTCGTATCTATTTCACATTTACTTATTTCAGTTACATTTTATGGTGTGTTACTAAAATTTTGTTTTCATTTTGTCTGAAAGTATCAAAGACTACTTTGATTAAAATTTATTTTTTGATTTGATTACTTTTTTGAATCATATTTCAGTGTAAGCTGACAAAAATGCCTCTACTGCAGATTTTTTTTTCATTTCTCGAAAGTGTAAAGACATATGGAAAATTTAACTTGAGCCATTTCATCATTTACTTAAAAAAGATGGCATGATGTCAAATGCAATTTTCCGATAGAAGTCCTTGTTGGTGTGATTTCTAGGTGTGCAGTATCAAAGATTCACTTGTTTTGGGAGATTTGTGCCTTCTTTGAGTTGTTGCTATCATGGAGTTTTTATATATAAGTTTGGGTGGTACAGAGAATTTTTTTTTCTTTCTTCTGTATTTTGTGCATTTTTTTTTGTCCCTTCAGCTTGTCAGCTTTTAGGAAGATGGTGTTTTATAGTGGAACTCATTTGTAGTAACACATTCTGAATGCTAAATCTCATAACTGCTGTTACAGTGAGGGGACTGGATAGTGTCTGAAGTCATGGTGGAAGGTGCATATCTTCTCATACTTACTGTAAGAGAGAGAATGGAATGGCTTCCTTAGAAGTGGAGAATGCAGAGCTTCACTGAGTTATTGAAACAGGACTAAATAACTTCTTAGAACATATACGATGAAGACATTCACATGATTATAGTAATCACAGGAAATGTATTGCTGCCAGCACAGCTTGGAATTTTGGTTACTGACATTCCACCTGTCCACAGCCATATAGATGTGGTTGCTCAAGGCAAGAACCTTGAGAGTGACTGTCTTCTTCCACAGAGTGACTGTTGTTCTGAGATGCCAACTAACACGTTTCAGTCAAACACAGATCTTTGAGGATGTGTATCGTAAGAATAAATCATAACATTTGAGTTTACTCACCATCATTCTATCTGGCTGTTATTGCACAGGATTAAGGTTCTGAGGCTTTGAGCTGATAATGAGCTGCTTCCTGTAGCCATGACAACAGGGTTTGATTCATTCCACCTTCATTTCCCTACTGTGTGACTGAGAAAGTCACTTGACCAGACAGTGCTCCCGAGTCACCCCTGAATAAGGCCAGTTGGGTCCAGTGGGTATACCTAGTTAACCAATATAGGAAATATAATAATTCATATCCCCCCCAAAAGTTGAAAAATCAAGGTGAATGTCATGTGAGGAACCAATTCTGGCCTCACGCAAAGAATGTAATGAGTCAGGTGGACATGAGGTTCCCTTCAGCTCCTTTCACTGTTTTGAGACCCAGACTTCTCCTATTGTACCAGAAGATCTCTGATCAGTATTAGCAAAAAACTATGGGCACTCATAAAATCGTCTAAGGCCAGCTTCGAGAGAAAAATTGCACAGGACACTAAGGATAATCACAAGGCTTTCTTTAGTTATGTTAGGAACCTGGGTGGGAATTCCCAGATATGCTCAGAATTAGTCCAAAATGACAAAAAGTACACCGAACCCACAGACATTTCCAACATCCTAGCTGACAGATTCAGTGCAAACTTCTCCCCCCCCCCACCAAAAGGGCAAATATCTATCCCAACAGAGTGCTGCCCCCCTGACATCTCAGATGCTCAGGTAAGAGCCGCCCTCTCCAAAGCAAAAAACACAGCATCAATGGGACCAGACGGTGTCCCGGGCTGCGTCCTACATGAACTCCAAGAAGAGCTAAACCCAAACATAAAACTACTGTTCAGTCTCAGCCTTACTACAGGATATGTACCCAAAGAGTGGCGTACAGCAACAGTGGTCCCTCTCCACAAAGGTGATGCCTCAACGGATCCTGGAAACTATCGCCCCATAAGCCTGACTAGCTTGGTCTGCAAAGCTATGGAAAGGATCATCATGGACCTCATAAATAAAGATATTGGGGACCTACAGACACTGGATCCTACCCAGTTTGGCTTTGTTAAGGGCAGATCCTGCCTCTTAAACCTGGTCGATTTCTTTGAAACAGTCACCAAGGCCATTGACGAGGGGAGGGTGGTCCACACAGCCTACCTGGACCTCGCAAAAGCCTTCAATACAATACCCCACTCGGGCATTATAGATAAGCTCACCAGCTTAAATATAAACCCCTATGTCACTAGATGGGTTGCAAACTGGCTCAAGGACAGAACCCACATGGTTAGAATTGCTGGAGCCATGTCAGACTCCAAACCAGTTACAAGTGGCATCCCACAAGGCTCAGTCCTGGGACCTCTCTTGTTCGGTATATATTTCTCGGCGGTACAGGCCAACACGTAAGGACTGTGGCTGACCAAGTTCGCAGATGACTGCAAACTGGGTGCCATAATCGACTCTCCAGCCGACACAAGCATCCTCCAAAAGGGCCTCATAGAAACAGGCAACTGGTGCCAGAGCCATGGCCTCAAGCTAAACGCCAAAAAGTGTATAGTCATCCCCTTTGGCAAAAACAAAGTGCCCACAAATTACCACATAGGTGGTAATCCATTAAGTACAGAAGAAGTCATTAGGGACCTGGGGACCCAAGTTGATAGCAATCTCTCATTTGACAACCACGTGGCCAAAATGGTTAGAAAAACATTTTATATAGCCCACCTAATCATGAAGGGATTCACATCTAGATCAGAGGAGGTCATCGTGCCTCTTTACTCATCCCTCATCAGGCCCATAATTGAGTACAATGCCCCTTTTGGGATGTACCTTACCAGACACCTGCAGCAACTGGAAAGACCCCAAAAGTACCTCACCAAGAGGATCAAAGGGCTCAAACAGATGCCATATGCTGCCCGGTTAAAGAAACTCCAGCTCTACTCAGTGGCATCCCGCCTGCTCAGAGGCGATCTGTGCCTGACGTATAAAGCCATGTCCAACCCGGAATTAATGGACATGCTGCACCTCAGAAAATCCAAATCCCATCGAGCTACGCACTCGAGAGACTTGAACCTCAGCACTGAAATATATAGGACATGCTGGAGGGACAGATTCATAACCCAGAGGCTCCCTTCACTCTGGAATAAAATCCCAGTCCAGGTTAGGCAGAGTCCCACATTGACTCTCTTCAAGAGGAATCTTGAGTGGATGGGAGATCGTAGGTTTACCCCGGCTATCACTTCTGTGTCATTGTTAGACAGAGGCACAGTATACTAACCTCAAAAAAGGGCATAGCAAAATTAATTTAAAATGGGTGGCGAAAGCCAAACACACTTTGGCTAGGCTTATAAATGCCCTAGGGCAGATAGCCTAGTATGAACCTATGAACCTATAAGATGTTTCTGCTGTGCAGTAGCTACTTTCTCTCCGAATGTTTTTTTTGTTTATTGAAGTTGAGAGTCACCATAGTTTTACTGACATAATCATTTCCTTATGTTTGATGGATGGTGACCAGATCAGTTAATAAATGCAGCTGTGGCAGGCATAGAGCTCTGCAGTGTTTTCATTCTTCTTTCCAGGCCCTAAGCATAGTGTTGAAATGTATGAACATTGCAGAATAGTTAAACAAGCTACATAACTGAAAAGGCAAACACATTAAAATCTTCATGAATAAAAAATATCTATGGCCAGCTGAAAAAAATAAGTGTATGTGGAAGTACCTGCTAAGATGTAGCATGTCATCAAATAACTAATTAGATTAAATAAAATAAATCTGTCAAGAGGAAGCCTTCATCCCATTCAGAGCCCATTACTGCTTGTGTGTCTTCTTTTCTTATGTTTAAGGCTGGCTCCTGTTTTTTTTTTCACTAATTTTCAAAAAAACAGGGATATGAAGTCAATTTCTTCTTTGCCATTTGAGAGTGTACTGACATTGGTGCCTATTAAATATAAGCTAAAACAGATAACCTCATCAGTGCCAACAGTGGTGTAGATGTTTGACATTTCACAATTTATTGTGGAAGTAAAAGTGGGTGCTGAGCCTGAAGTTTCAGTTCTGGAGATTCTTTTGTGCGTGGCATGGACTATGGTAAGCTGGCAAAGAAAGCACTACTGGCTGCATTAGAAAAACACATTGGAGCCGACATCTATCCCTTTCGGAATCTGATGTAGGTCATACATTATACTGGAACAATCCACGGCCATGTCAATACCAACAAAGGTATTAGGTAATAGAAAGACCTAAATGTTCTACTATAGCTTCAGCTGGGGAAGAAGAGTTTTCCTTTTCAAGTTCTCCTTTATTTATGTATGTATGTATGCATTTATTTATTGTGGGAAAGAGGAGTTTACCTTTTCATGTCACCATTTCTCTCCCCAATGTATACTTACTGACTTCTTTTTCACGGTTCTGTGGCCCATTATCACATGACATTTTTAATGAAACCATGAATACTGTAGGGGAGATTTATAACTAGAGAGTGACAGATCTTCTTTCTCTACAAAGATGGTTCCTACATGCATTTAATGTGCCATGGTTTGTGAAGTGAATTCCACCTTTATTTAAAATTGTTCAGGACTTATAGAAGCAAATTTCACTTCATCCTGAATCCCAGACTTCCTTGCTCACAGGCCTGATAATTTACTGCAGTACTCTAATAAAGAAAATTGTCATCTTTATTTAAATAAGAAACATCTTTATTCAATTATCACTTATGACATAGGGAATTAAATGTTTATATAAATGAAAACAAACCATACTGACATATTTTCTGTTGCAAATATTATACATCACATATAATCTTCTGTACAGTCATTGTCATTTGACCATTACATAGCTCATTCAATTCCTGCCTTCCCTTAAACCTCATTCTTCCTTCAAAACATTATTCTCAAAATTCCCATTTTTTTTGTATATAATTGATTCCTACTCTTTTCTGAAGATCCCATGCCCAGTTATTTGATTTCCATTTTCTAGTAATTGCTTTTTGGGCAGTTATCAGAATAAAACTCGTCAAGGCCTCAGTATGTCTAGGCAATTCTGATTCTGTATCACAACTCAAATAAAAAGCATTTCCTTAGTTAAACCAATTTGTTCACCCAGTATTTCTGACAGAGTAGTCTGTAGGGAATTTTTAATGGCTGCCAACTCATTGCACTTCCAAAATATATGGTCCCAATTACCTCTTTCTTCCCCGTCACACCTGCAGCATTTGTAATCTACCTGAGGAAAAATTCTTTGAAGTCTGTTTGGGGTATAAAATACCTATACAAACACTTCCAAGCAAAAATGTAAATATTCTGGACTTTGTCACACATTTGGGAGCCATACATATATCCTCCTATTTTACTTCATGAATTGCTTATCCAATCTCTCTTCCAATCCCTTTTTAACCTTCTCTGATTGATTCTTATAGTTATCATGCAATATTTTATATGCCCTACTAATTATCCCTTTTTTATCAGCAGCCTCTGTCCTAGATTCTACTAAGAACTCTACCAGCGTTGTTCCTTCACATAGGATCATGCTATTCCTTTCTCTTTACTTATACTCTGATATCAATCCTTGATAGGGAAGACAATCTCTAGCCTGGAGTCCAGATGCATACTTGGGCTCTTCCCATTCTATTACCTTTCTATTTCATAATTATTTGCTCCCAATGCCATGGATCCTTTGCCAGTTTTCAACAGTAAATTCCACCTTTCTCTTGCCTATTCTCTGTACCCTTAATTGCAGTAATTTCTATTTACAGAATTGCCATTCTCCATTCCCGTGTTGGCTTAGTTCTTAAAATACTTTCTGCTACTTTATGACTATATTGTGCAATGTTATTATTTTTATTCTCCTTAATGATCTGGATCCAAAATCCCAGTCTGTCCTTATTCCTTCAACTTCCCCCATATTTCATCATCATCCCTTTCTACTTTGAATGATAGTTTTCTGCTTGTGTTATGTATAGGAGCCTTAACTGAGTAGCTCTGAAATACCCCTTCAAATCAGCTAATCCTAAACCACCTTTTTCTATTGGAAGAATCAGCTTATCTAATTTTTCTCTTGCCCTTTTCACCTCACAGATAAAATCCTTCAGTTGTTAATTGTTGTCCACAACTTTTCTTCTGGTTGATAAAATATGCCTGACCTGTGTATAAAAAAAGATAACTGTTATCTTTATATCAGTTTGATCTGATCCTGCCAGTTTAACTATTCATTATTCTTCTGGCCTTTACAGTACATCCACTCTTCCTCAGGGAACCATTCATTTTAATTGAGAGATGAGATTGTTGGAAAGGTAGTCTAAGAAGATTTGTATTTCTTTTTTTTTCAATAATTTTTATTTATTCTTTTCATCAATGCAGAATAGTAAACAAAATACAAGAAGAAGGAACACATATTCACAATAAACAGTTGTTACACACTGAAGGTAATATAAAAAGAGATAAAACAAACAAACAATATTTACACTATGTACATAGATGCTTTCAATATTCGGAAGAAAAGGTGTTACAATTCGGTAAGAGTTGTTGTGAGTAGAAGTCTAAATTAGAGAAGGGAAAGAAGAAAAATAAAAACTTTTGTGAGTCATGGATATGAATTAATATGGGACCTCTTATTCGTAGTTACACAAAGCAAAAGACAGCTGGTTCACCCAGGCTAACACTGTGCTGAAAAGCAAATAAACTGTCTGTGCAATCCAGTAATAAAAGTTCTGTAAAAATCCAGAATTTAATGAAAAGAATGAAATAAAACAAAATAAGAACAAAAATAATAAAAATTAAGTCCCTTGTCCAACAATAAGCACTTTCGAATAGTTCTTCTTCAGATTGTCATCTTATTCATAGTTAAGTCTGGTTATTTCTGATGAGTTAAGCAAGAATAATATTAAAGACTTGTTCCCATAATTTCCTAAGCTTATTGTTTTTATTCCTTTTGTCGATTAAAATTTTATGGGCTAATAGATGTTTAGTCGCCATTATTCTAAAATTCTCCCAAGAAATGTAATTGAGTTAAGCCAATTGGTTGCTATATAAAGTTTCATTAAAAGGAAAATGTTGATCAGCATAACTGCTTGTGTTTTAGAAATATTGTCTGGTAAGATATGTAAAATAGTAAATTCCCAGGTGAGAGTAGATGTCTGATTGCCCAATTTTTGCAGTTGAAGTTTAAGGGAGTTCCAAAGTTTAAATACACACTTACAGCTCCAGAATAAAGGTAGTATATCAGCCATTTGGTCTTTACAGTGTGGACAGAATGGGGATTTCTTAGGGTTAAATTTATGTAAAATAGTGGGTGTGAAATATGCGTTATTATAAATCATAAGTTGGGTAAATGCTAGTTTTTTAAGGAGTATAGATTTAATTGTTAGGTTAATTGCTTGTATATCTTTATGGAATTTGATGTCTTTTATTAATTTATATGTATTAGTGGTATATTTCTTAGTTGAGACGATGGTTTTCCAGAGTAAATTACAAGTTATTATATCATTGTTAGTTATAGTGTAGTTTTGGAGATAACTAGTACATAGTTCTTTAATTTGCCTTAAAATTACTAGATAAGATTTGGGGGAGGTTCAATTGGTTCCTCATTTCTTGTATTGAACACTTTCAATATGGGTATATGTCTTGGATGGTTGTATTAATTAATCGAGGAAAGGATTCAGGTTTAGGGTCTGATTGTTTATTTTAAGGTTGGAATTGTGCAAAGTTTGTAATATCATCATAGTTTGTGCAAGATTTAAATATTTAAAGAGTTTTTGTGTTAGTGATATGGAGTGTTTAAAGGGTTCTATTATATTGTATGATTTTATTAAATGTGTATTTATGAATGGTAAGGCTTTGGGGTTGATATCCAGGCTTTTGATGTGTCTTTGGTATATTGTTAGCCACAGCAGGGGCCAATCTTTATTCTTTGGGTTATATTCAGCTATTCGCAATACCCTGTTAGAATTTATAATTCTATATTTATTTTATATTATAAATATATTATATTTTATATTATATTTATTTATATTTTTATAACATTTATACTCGCAAACAGACTGAAAAACCTGCTAGATAAAATTATCTCCCCTGAACAATCTGGTTTTACAACATTCAGACAAACGAGTGATAATACACTAACTCTCAATACACTAATCTCTTATGCTAATTATATTAATTCAAACATATATGCATTAGTTATCTATGCTCATAAAGCCTTTGATAGAGTAAATATAGAATTTCTACTCTAAACGTTACCTTTTTTTAATACACCCCAAAAGTTTATCCAAATTCTACAAATATTATATAATAACCTCTATACATCTCTGTATATTAACAAAACTTGGTCAAAGAGAATATCAATTAAAAATGGAATCCGCTAAGGATGCCCTCTGTCTCCTATACTTTTTAATTTATACCTAAAACCACTCTTCCTAAGTATTAAACAAAATCTTTACTTTAACCCCCCCCCCAATAATATATAACACCAAAATCTTCCTATCAGCCTTTGCAGATGATTTGAACATTTATTGTACCATGCCAGTCTCAGATATAAATAAAATAATATCGGCTATGGAATACTTCTCGAAGATATCAAGCTACAAACTAAATCTTAAAAAAAACTAGCATATTTCCTTTAAAAACCCCTAAACCATTCTCTCTTTTACCTCTGATAGGAAAATTGAAAACAAAAGAAGTAATCCATTTTTAGGCATTACGTTTTCCACAAACAATAAAGATTTCTACTCAAATAATAGAACACAAAAATGGCAGAATATTATTTTAGACCTTAATAGATGGAAAAAATCTAAAATTACCATTTCTGGCCAAAGTCTCTGTAATCAAAATGAATGTGTTACCCAGATTACTTTATATATTCATGACTACTCTGCTGAACATACCCAATAAATTTTTTAGACAAATTCATACTTTGCTTGCAAAATTCATATGGGAACCAAAAAAAAACAGAATTTCATATGAAGAAGATTTGTATTTCTAGCAGTAAAGACCAATAATTGTCTCATCTGTATATTATTTTAAATGGATACTTTTTTATCATAAGGATATTTCAGAAAAATACCCCAGATCTAAAGAAGGGGATCCGTCACTGCAGCCAGAATGCCAAGTCTATAGGTCTTCAGGCAGTAAAAAGTGCCTTTGATTCTATGGATGGTATTACAAACACAATATATATCTAACATATAAAGATATATGCAGACATAACAAGGTTAAGATCAGAAAATTTGCCTTTGGATATTAAAACCTACATTTAAATTATCCTGTTCTAGATAACTTTTTATTGATTGACCAGCTATAGACCTTTTAAAGTCTTTACAGGACAAGGAAAATAATAAGAAGTATCAGGAAGAAGTCCACATCCCAGCTATTCCCCCACTCCAAAGAAATTATCCATCATCTCAGAATTACCATTAAAGATAGCCAAAACAAGTCTAATAACTGCCTTTCTCTAGATATACAAAATGTGTGCCTCATTGATCATTATACACAACAGAAGATTGAGAATGGCTGTGTATAAGGCACCATTAGCATGATATCTTCAGTATTTATACTTCAATGACTGTCATGCAGTAGGAGTGCTATAACTACAGAGTTTTAGCTTTAGTATACAGCTGTACTGTGATCTTCACTTTGTTTCCCGTCTTTGGAAAGTGCCAGAAACTGTATTTATTTCATCACCTATGTGGAAGCAGTGTAGATTTTAAGTAGGATTTATTATTTTTCCTTGGTTTACTAACATGCTATAAGTTAAGCTTTTGCATATAGAAATTTTGAATATAAACCTTACAAGATTATTAGGGTATGGGATTCATATATTCAGAGTACAGCTTTTACTTTTACTGCTTTATTTCAAGACAGAGCATGGTGATGTCAGTATTTGACTTATTTTGCTTTTATAATTCATCTGCTTCTTGCACATTTATCTCTAGATGTACGTATGAAGTTATATTTTGCATAACCCATAATCTTGCTTGTGTATTCTGGATAATATTTGCAGGCAAATATTACCTCTTATTATATTATAGAGTGGTTTCAAGTGTGTGTGGAGCCTAATGCCTATTTTTCTTGAAGCTGTCTTGTATTTCTATCTTCTAGATAGAAAGTTAATTTCATGGTTGAAACATTAACTATGCCTCTTTATGAAATGATAAGTTTTCTGTGATTTGAAATAAAAGTCTTTGAATTGTTTTATTTTTTTCTCTAACTGCCACAACTGCTGACCATTTAGTCCCAAATACTTCTTCCCATTCTTTCCCAACCATCGAGGAAGAAGTGTTTATGGCATGACCATTATCCAGGCAGCCATGAGGAATAATTACATTTTCTGACTTGACACCTGCCCCAGCAGCTGAAGTAAAAACTGGTTATGCTTTCTTTGGGCATGCATGTTCCTGTCTATACATTGGTGTGTGTCTGTACACAAGAGGTATTGCAATGGGTCACACTGTATGTGTTTGACAAGGATGAGCTGAAATAGATTACTGTGACCATTGTTTACATAGTCATTCATTCATTTAATCACAGTCAGACATCTGGGATGCACACTTTTAATTGTGTGGCTGTGACTGGTGATCAGGAAGCCATACTGTGAATGAAAGTAACTGTCCTTTACTACTGTTTTGTCAAAGTTCAATAGTCATTAATCTGGTTTGGCAGGTGTAGTGTGTGTGTGTGGGTGTGTGTGTGTGTGTGTGGGTGTGTGTGTGTGTACGCGCGCATGTGTAAAACAAGCTGAGGTATATCACTATGACTATTATTGTAATGTATTTTTAATAGCAGTGTCAGTTGCACAACAAGTAGCACACTTCTCCTTGGTGCAGCAGGCTGTGGGTTCTATTCCCACACCAGATAGATGGATTGCTGACACTGCTGTGCAGCATAAGGGGAGTGCTGCATTCCTCAGTGCATTGTCCTTCAGATGAGATGTTAAATCAAAGCTCCATTTGTCTGAATTGGTGGTAGATGATGTGGATGTAAAAATTCCCATAGCACCTATCGAAAAGAGTTGGAAAAATTCCCCAGGGCCCTGACCAAATTTCCCCTAATAGTCTAAATACCACCTCAGATCTCCCCTGAAAAGTGTCTGCTAGCCTAATGGGACTTACCTGGTTAACAAAGGATAAATAAAAATTAAATACTGCTATTATTACTGGTACCAGTAGTGGTATTTTTTTTTTTAGTTTAATGGCAGTTGGATATTATAGGTGTATATAATTAGTGGCTCAAATGAGTGGATACTGTTATAGTCAATGGCTGAAGGTGACTGATGCCAGCTGTTTGATCACAGGTAAATGATTATTGACATATAGAAATATAGCCCAAACCTATTTCCCATTAGTCTCATCCATTCCTTGCTTTGAAGTCACCAGCCAATCCTGGTCCAGCCAACATCACTTCCTCAGGATGGCTAGCTGATATAAGCTGTTCACTGCCAACTTCCACACACCAGCTGTCACGCTATTAATCAACTGTGGATCATCTGGGCCATAGTCAAGGTGATGATATGTAGAACACTATCCTTCTGGATGAGCAGTAGTAAACCTCATTCACATTGTAATTTATGCATACTTCTATCACTGTGTTTTACATATTACATGAATATTCATTACCTGCAGGTGATAGGTAATGCATATTCACAAAACAGCTGCTTCTCACTGCAGCAATGGAGTTGAACAAACTTGCCTGTTTGTCACAAGAAACATCACAAGAAACATAAAAGTATACTGAACAGAAGCTGTTGTTAAAGGAAGAACTAGTAAAGCCTATAAAATATTGCATGATAATTGTAAGAATCAATCAGAGGAGCTTAAAAAGGATTGGGAAGAGAGACTGGATAAGTGATTCACAAATTGACAATGGGGGATATATGTGTATCTCCCAAATATGCAACAAAGTCTAGAAGATTTAGGATCTTTGCTTGGAAGTGTTTACATAGGTATTTTTATACCCCAAGTAGACACCAAAGAATTTTTCCTCAGGTGGATAGTAAATGTTGGAGGTGTAATGGGCAAGAAAGAGGTAGCTGGGAACATATTTTTGGTAGTGTAATGAGCTGGCACACTTTAGGGAGTTCCTGCAGACCACTCTGTCAGAGATGCTGGGTGAGCAGATTGGATTGACTGGGGAGATGATTTTTCTGAGTTATGTTACAGACTCGAAATTGCCAAGACATAGTAATGTCTTGCTGAGTCTAATTATGGTGGCTGCCAAAAAAGCAATTACTAGTAGTAACAAAGCTAAAACAATTGGAATTAGGATCTTTAGAAAAGGGAAGGAGAAAACTACATAAGAAAAAATGGGAACTGTGGGAATATATGCAGAGCAGGAACAAGGTTTGAGGCAGCATTTGAATGAGCCATATAATGCTTAATTGATAATGACTGGATGGCATGTATATAAGCATACCTCCCAACTGTACCAAATTACTCGGTTTTTATGGAGTTTTGGGGTCCAAATAATGGGATGCCACGATTCCCGAGGGGCACCCCTTCATTTCAGATTTTTTTCCCAGCTTTTATTTTCTTTCGCTTTTTGAGCTGACGTCATCATGTGCATGATGGGCTCACGTTCTGTCTGTTTGAATGGATCTGTAGCTGCAAGCTTGGCTTCTTGGGAAGGAACTGCTGCTGCAAGCGTGGGAAGGATTGCTTCTGAACAGAGTTAGAGCTTAAGGTATTTTCTGCTTCAGTTTAGTAAACAGAGTTATTTTAAGATATTTTCTGCTTGGGTCTAGTGAACGCTCATTAGACCTTAAGGTATTAGGTATTTTCTGAGGTATTAGGTATTTTCTGCTTCGGTCTAGTGAACAGTTATTTTAAGATATTTTATGCTTGGGTCTAGTGAATGCTCATTAGAGTTAAGGAATTAGGTATTTTCTGCCTGGGTTTAGTGAACGCTCATTAGAGCTTAAGGTATTCTGCAACTTTGCTTTGCTTATTTTCTGCAACGGAGTTAGTGGAGTTGCTTTGCTTAAGGGCATTTCCCAGCTTGCTGAACAACTGGTGTGTGTGTATGTGTGTGTGTGTGTGTGTGTGTGTGTGTGTGTGTGTGTGTGTGTGTGTGTGTGTGTGTGAGAGTACACCTGGTGGCTAGAGGTACTTGAGCTCAAACCCTGTACCTTGAGTACAGGTAAAAAGAGCCTAAAGTCCCTAGCCACCACCACTTGTGAATTTATGCCTCATATTTTTGTTCCTCATTAAATCTGTGGTTTCAGGATTTTTGTGGCAAATTACTGAAGGATTGAATTCACTAAATAATGACAAGCATTTGAATTGCAGACTTCATATTCTTCAGAAAATAAATGTTAACACAAAACCTTTTATTCTAGCAATTTTCTAAGTTTATAAGATCAGTATTTGAAATTTGTCCCTATTTTGGGGCTGTATTCCCCCATTATTGGCTTTGTCCAGGTTTTTTGTGCTAAAACGTTGAGAGCTATGGTGAGAAGTGAGAACTGAATTCACTACATGATGGCCATTTAAGTTTCAGTTTTCTTGTCTTTCAGGAAATTGCTGATTTGACATAGTGATATGTTGCTCTGATTGTAGTGCACAGGGTCCTGGGACCAAGACTTGGCAGTGAAATGCATGGTGGTAACACAACAATTTATTCTAGCAGCTTTCTAAAATTATATGAGCAATATTTAAAATGTATCCCTGGTTTTACGCCTTTTGTCCCCCCTCCCAAAAAAAAAACTGAAATCGAAAATAAGTGGGAGAAGCTCTGCAAGATGCCTATGGCTTACACTACTGTCATTATATATATATATATATATATATATATATATATATATATATATAAATTGTGTATGTGGAAGTAGACTTTTATGATGGAAATGTTTTGAAATGGGCAGTTTTGTCATTATTAGTTCATGCATTTTGTTTCATTGCCTTCTGAATTGAGCAGTTTTGTCATTATTGGTTCATGCATTTTGTTTCATTGCTTACTGGAAAAATGTGCAAACAATAAATTTAAAATGCGCTCTAACTTGAGTTTAACAAGTGTGCTGTATTATACAAAGAATATAATTTAGTAAAGTCAGGAAGGTGTAGCAACGAACACATATCTGTTTCTTGTTTTGTGTACAAGGGGCCTATGATTTGAAAACAGCCTAAAGGTAATCATTATCCACCACTGGCCAGATGCATTTTCTTTGATGTGGTATGGGTTTCAATACTGTTTCAATGAATGTGAGTTTCAAGGGCAGAGAAGTTTTAATGTCAAGTCTATTTTTATTGTGAGACAGTATTGCTTTGTTTAGCAGGTATCTATTGGTGTTTGTGCATTGTGCTATAAAGTGTAAAAATAAAATCCAAATGATCATTGTACAAGTAAAGCAGTATGCACACATTAGTGTTTATGGTAAATGGGGCAAAATAGCAAGGTAATGGGACATTGGAATGGCTGCAGGGGGACTCTGGTGCCATATTTTGGTTTTCTGTTCTTCAGTTTGCGTTTGAAAGTCATTATCCCACAATCCCACTGGAGTGGGCGGGGTTACATAATTATGTATGCAAATTTTACATTAATCAGCATACAGATTTGTACCAATTTTTCATGGGCCTTGTCCAGATTTTTGATGTTTCCAGGTTGAAAGGTATGTTTATAAGTGATGTATAATGTTTGCAACTACAGTTGTTTCAATGGTGTCTGTGATATAAACTGTTTGCTGCTAAAATGGTATCATTTTGTATGTTTTCATTTATATAAATGTAAGATTGCCTTTGTTATATGTGAAAATTTAATAAAGATGTTTGGTGGAAAAAAAAGAAACATAAAAGTATACTGATATATACTTAATATTTATCAAATGAAATATATACTAAATACTAAATGTATGGTTCTTTAGAGGAGGATCGATCATGATGCCCTGTGGAGTAAATCTCATAAATTTTAAAACGTTTTTTGTCTTCTGCCATGATTAGAAGGATGGAAGGTACTTAAAAACTGGTTAGATTCTCACTTGTTATTTAGATTTGTATTCTTTCAAGGAGCACGAGTACACTTTTCTTCAAAGCCAGATGCATGTTAAGGAATGCAGCTGCACCACCAATGCAACATGTTGGGCAAGACATAGAAATCCTAATAGGCATAATGGAGTTAATGAATATTCATAAGCAAGTACTTCATTCCACATGTGCAAATCCTTACTTCAAGCAGGCAACCTGTTAATTAAAGCTAGTTTATATATGACATAAAAGATTTGCACATGTCAATCAGATTAGGAATGCACATAGCCTCACAAACTGAAGTGAAGGTAGTGTTCTACACTTACACCATCAGAGCTTCATCCCTATATACAGAGTTGGTCATTATCTTAGAGGGATTCTGAATAGTGACAGTCACTTTCACAAGAAGGCAATGGAAATACAGAAGTAGCTATACATGCACTGTATATGCAATGGCATATATTTTTTTAAATATTTATATCACGGAGTGACAAATACTAGTATATTAATTTTAAAAACCTGACATATTTATCCTACTTTATGGTTAAATATTTTATCTGGCACTTTTTCTGAATATCTGGTTGACATAATTATTTTTTTTATTTATTTGTTAATGCCTGTCATTTTTTTTTTGAAGAATTGATGGTATACTATCCAGAAATCTATTGTATAATGGCTTGAAAGATTACAGTGGTGGAGTGGGCCACAATCTGGAAATTGTATACAATTCCAAAAATCCAGGCTACATACCTGACTAAATGCCCAGCTTTGATTTGCAATTATCTTTACCCAGTATTTTTTGAGAGTAGTGTTTATGCAAAGAAGTATTTCCTTCCTCCTAAGAAGGCATCCAAATATTTCTTTCCTCCTAAGAAAGCTTCCAGTTTTATTCTAAACCAGTCTCCTTGACTTCCATTACTTGAGAGAAGTGTTCCTTCATTCCTTCATCATACATTTATGCTGTTACCTTGTTATTCTGTTGAAAGAATGTTTAGGAGGTTTCTGGCCAGAGGCTGCCAATTATGTGTCTCTTTTCTTTTCATAACAAGTGTTACAAAGTTTTGGTGGGCAAAGTAAAAGTTTTTTTTTCCATTAGGGCAGGTGCCACTGCGACCTACATTTTAGGAAAATATGGGTTCAAAGTATTTTTTATGTTGATTACTTATCTTCTGAACACATCTGTACCAGACACTATAAACCAGGTAGTGGATGTCCAAAGCAAAAAACATTTTGGAAGAACAGTAACTCACAAGTACTTTGCCTTGGTCTGCCACCATGTAAACTGATTTATTTTTGTTTGAAATGCTGTCCTTAGGTAGTATATGCGCCTACAGTGCTGTAACATTCATATTAAGATAATACTTAACTGAAGTATTTACATAACTCTCAATCAGTCCATCAGTCTTTGTTAATGTGCTTAAATGTGAGCACATCACAAGTCAAAGTAAAAGAGTGCGCCCTTCTTTAACTCTCAGTTAGCACTGAGGTTTAAGCTAAGGCTCTTAACAAGCTCTATCCTGTAGTTCCGGGTTTGATTCCTTCAGACTACCATTGCCTACTGTTTAACTCTTAGCTTTAACTAACTCCTTTAACTTCTTTAACTCCTAACACCTGTTGTCATACAGTCAAGCATTTTTTTTCTGTTCTTCACTTGTATTTAATTGTACTGTCCTGTCAAATTCCTTTGAAAACCATAAACACTTAGCAAAGTCCATGGCATCTTGTGCGTAATATAATAAATGATGTTTAGAAATGCCTATTGTGATACACATACAAAAGCAAAACTTCTCTTAACATTATCAGATTGTACATTTTGCCCCTATTGTTAACATAATGGATCACTTCCCACAAATAGAAGGAAAAATGGCTGTTTTTAACAACTTCAGCTTCTTATCAATGCTACATATCTCATTTCTTACTTTTCTTTTCATTCCATGTCTTTTTAAAATTTCTTACACTATGCAATTATCATCTTCAGTCTCCTAGGTGTTTCATTAGATATGTTTACTGCACGTCTAAATGAGCCACTTAGTATTTTATAGCACTTCAAATGCATTCCGACTTATACCAGTATATGTTTTGTAGAGGATTTCTAATTTCCTAAAAATAACTGGTCCCTTTTTTGGTAGCACAGGTCTAATTTGTTTTAGTATATTTATCCACTTTTTTTTCAGATTATGCACATTTTTCATATAATTTCTCAATTCATCTGTGTGCAGTTGCACCAATGCTATATTGCACTTTTAAACTTGATTAGTAAAGTAGTGCAGCGGTTAGCGTTGTCACTTCCCAGCAAGAGGTTCTTCGGTTCAGTTCTTGGCTGGAGTGCATTCTGTGTGGAGTCTGCATGTCCTCCTCACGGTCGAGTGACGTTAAAGACATGCAGCTAGGTACGTGCGTGAATGGGTGTGCCTTCTTTGAAGGCTGGGCGTCGGGCTGGCAGTTCGGCACCGTAAAAAATCCAGTGCCAATCATTAGCAGACCGGAGTTCCGCTGTGGCGACCCCTAACCGGGAAAAGCCGAAAGACATTAGTTTTAGGTTTAGTAAACCCACTACTGAGAATTACATGATTTGCTAAAGTACCTTTCAACCCTGTACATATCTCTCGGTAAGGTATTCTTGATTTTCTTATATCCGTTATTAAATTAACTACTTGCCAAAGGTTTTGACATCCGCTTGCTCTCACATTCTTTCCTGCGTCTGTCACACTGTTGTGCAGTTTATAGTTTGCTTTCTGGTTATCAACACCTATATTATGTTTTGTATTTTAAGAAAATGCACAGTACTTTCTAAATTATATATGAATTTATCATGTCTTCACACATTTGACACTTTCTCTTCCTCATACTTCTGTCTCTAAATGAACTACTTCAAACAAATTTTGTTTGTCTTCTTTATTTCCTACCTTCTTTACTGGTCTGAAAAACTGTTTGTTTTTTTTTTCTGTCTGTTTCAAACAGGCATTCACTGTTTTGTAAAATGGGCTCATATTCATTTGTTTCCCAATAGCCTCTTTATCTACTATTATGAAAATCTTCTTCCTCTCCTTTTGTCATTTTGTCTACCAGGTCTGGTCCTTCATGACCATTCTCCCTTAACCCTTGTTTAAATTGTTGTCATATTATGGACAGTATGAAAAGGCGTATAGTATATATCCTCAAGTTCATCAATTTATGATGATAAAATTCTGTGCTGACTTGACTTCTGGTATCCAGCAGTGAGCACTCATGATTTCTGACTTTGTCTATCACATGTAACTTCCATTTTACTTTTGTTAATATAATATTTATTATTTTGCGTCCATACACAGTTTCCAGGGAGACTTTATTCCTCTTATTTCCGTACTGGTTTGTTAAAATTTACCACAAAAAAATAAGTTTCACCATTATTTATATAACTTTTTTAATTTGTTTTAGTAAAGCGATCCTTCCCTCGCATTTTGTGAATTACATATAGAATTAGAACCACATCATCTGCATGTATGACTCAGTTTTTCCCACAGGCATGACAGGTGTTATATGGAAATAGTGGGACTAGTAGAAAACTTATCAATGATTCCTATGGCACACCTCTGGTGACACTACAGATATTCAGAACGTTGTCAAGCCACCTAAACAAAAAGTTATGTACTTACCATAATGATAGATCTATAACAGACTACAGACCGCTTGGCAGGTTAAACTTTTCTAGACTGTCTAGAACCCTTCCCATTTTCACCATACATCTGTCATCTTACACCCTCAGGTACTAATATTAGTGCTGAGCTGAGTAGAGAGGTGAGGCAAAAGAGAAACAGGAGATTAGAACTCCAGACCAGACCCAGGCAAGTAGGGGACGGAGGGAGTGCATGTTACTGAAGATGAGACCTGTTTTTAGTGATCCATTGTTAAGTCAAGCATATAACCTTCACATTGATAAAAAGAGGTCCAAATTCGGTAACATCAAGGAGAGAGTTCATAATTAATTCTCCTGATAGTCTACCACAATCAGGACATACCACAGGCAACACTAACCCTGAAAGATGACCTGGAAGTAATACCCAGATAGTAATACCTTGCAAAGCTGCTCAGGGAAGACCAGGTTGCAGCAGCCCATATGTAAATAGTGGCATTATGGATAAAGGCAGTAGAAGTAACCATGATTGTAAAAGACAGTATGAGCTCTTGGGTTGCAGATAAGGACTTTCCATGTCTAATATGACCAAAAAATGCAATTAGCTAACCATCTGAAGAGACTGAACTTATAAACTTGCTGTAGCACATTCACATTTAGCAAAGGAAATAAACTGTTCATCTTTATTGGAAGCTGTAGTTCTCTCAACATCACATCTAACCTGTCTTTAGGCATCCATACAATAGAGAAGATGTTCATCCTGGTTACGATGTTCAAGGAAAAATCTAATTCATGTTAAACTCAGTAGCAACTTATTTAAATAAAATATGTGCTTTTTCCGAGTACCACACTTTCCTTTGAGAATGCTAAGTGTGCAGGCTTTGCAGAAAGGACATGCAGCTCCAGAATTCTACTTCCAAAAATAGTGGTTGCTAAAACTATGGCATTCTAGGCAGAAGCGGCCGACTCATAAAGTAGAACGGGGATCTTTTCCAACATAAAAACTACATGTACCAAGGATGGATTGGATTTCATGCAAGAAGTCTAAGGTGAAAGATTCCTCATCTGGCTTTGCAGACCTTAAGTGAGGAAAGAGAAGAAGAACCTAGCCCTGAAAGAAAATTGCAAATTTCAGCCATTTGAGCCAATATGGAAGAATGGCCAAAATCAACATTAAAGTTCTTGGATAAATATTATAGAATAAAAAGAACAGGACTAAGAAGAGATCTGTACCTTTGCTGGATGGGGTTACCCTGACAATTTAGTAAGAGAAATAAGGAATTAGGTCCAACCACAATGGGGGTCTATGGTATAAACCCCTGTTAGGCATTGGGTTGGAGTCTGGAAAGCAGATTAGAGGTGGGAATAACTATGAAAGGGCCCAGGTAATACAACCTTGCTCTCAAACTGGTGAAATTATGAACATTATTAAAAGAAATTGGAATATCTTACTAGCAAACCCTGTTATTTTTCAGTTATTAGGGTCATAACCTAAATTTAGTTTCAAAACAGGGCATAACCATAAAGAATGGTTTGAGAGTAGGCAAGGGTACAAAAGACCCCTTAAAGGTGGAACATTTAAATGCGGAATATGTGCACAATGTTCTTATATTCTTGAAATAAAAAATGTGGTATTTGAAAATGATCTGCATTCCTTTTTAGTATTTTAGAAAGGTAACGGTCAGTCGAAGTAAGTTGTGACAAACATGGGTTATAAAAATGACTTTGGTGTTGAGAACATTGTATTCTTGGTGGACATTGTGGCAGGCAGATGGAAATTTTAACCTTACTCTTGTCAGCATATGTGAAAGAAGATATGATGGACAGGAATTATGGTGATGTGATCTGATCCACAAGTTTGGTGGCCAACCTGGATAGTCTTCTGAGTTACAGCACTGGTGCTAAACAGATTAAGGTATAAAGTATGAATCAGTAAACAGTTCTTAGCTACAAGAGCTTGTGGGAAAATGCACTGCTATCCAAGGTATGTTCTTTCTCCATCTGCTTTCGAGAATAGGCTTCACACTGAACACCCCATAAAGCGCAGTCTTTGAACTAGCTCCCCAGACCTCTTTCTCACCAGTCTCTCTGAGCTGCTTTCCAGTCCTTGTCTGCCCACAGTGTCTGCATTTTAAATTAACTCTTACATTTATATCCAGATTCAAATTCATTTTCTAGGCAAGGCTTTTGTAATATTGTCCAGCACTACAGCCTTCTGTCCTGGCTGTCAGTAATAAACTGCCACTACCCCAGACCACTATGCTGGGGACCTCTCCATTATTGTTGCACTTTACTTTTGTTAATAAGCCAAATAATTATCAGAACAACAAACAGTGTGGAGCAGAGTATTATGGCCAGTTACTGGTGGAAGTCAGCAGTTTGTCATCCCTTAGTAATAAATACCCTTTTGTCAGTTATTAAATACAAAAACTGATAACCATCCATACATTTTTTTAACTCACTTATATTTATAGCCCATGTTTGTATACTTCCATTTAACACCCTCCTTATAGCACCCTGACATTTGTAGGGGCTGTCTGCCCTGAGTTATCGATTAATAGCAAGCAGTATAAGAAAGGGTGAGGTATAAGTAACAAAAATGATACTAAGATTGTTTATCTAGGATGTCCTACTATTATTCATATCTTCATACTTAGATTATTTTTTTCATAACTCAGAGGGCCACATTTTATTGATGGGCATGGAATAGAATGAAATGTTGTGGTGAGGATAGAAAAATACATAGTCACTATCCATCCATAATAGGCTATGCTAGAGAGTTTGCCAGTTGTTTTCCAGTAATTATGAAGATATGCAAAATTTCCATATTTACATTAATATTTACCAAATTAAGTGACTTGCAAACTATTGCATGGGTATCTGTCTAAACCTTAGATGATGCTGAAGAAAATTGTCATTGATATCTAGACTGTAGAATGTACATATTGAGTGATATTTAGTGTTTTTATATTGTTAATTATACAAATAATCATGATGCTTCATATTTTTGTGAATATTTCAGGGGAAAAAAGGAAATTTCTTACTGTCATGTGAAAGCTCAATTCTGGCTGAACAAATGTGCTCACTGTCCCCGAGATTCAATAAATGTACACTTTTCTGAGTGAACAGACAACATTATATAAAGACTGTGGATGCAGTGACTGTTATTGCTGTAAAGAAATAATTTTACTGGTAACATTGCTGTTTGTATCTTTTTAATGGCATTTACTGTTCAGGAGATATTTACATATGTCTGGCTGGTGCTTTTTAACTTGATTTTGCAGGAAATGCTTTGTAACGTAAGGATATGTGTATGTACAGTTCATAGTTAATAATAAGAAATAAAAAAAAAATTCTTAGAAAAGAATGAGTTAATCCATACAGTTAACTATGTAGTGAGATGTAGAACTGTACAGAAAAAAAAAAAAAAACAGAAAACAATCCTTGTGAACAAACAAAATGCAAGAAAGAAAAATCTGTTTACAGCTATACATTCCCTTCTGTCTCTTATTAAGAGAGTTAGTGCCCTAACTACATTACCTGGTTTTCCAAAGTCTATTGGGCAGAGAAGATAAGAAGCACAAGTACAAAGAAGAAAACTCACAAGTAACAGTCTGAATGAAGCAATCCTCAACTGTTCGTCTTCCTTGTACATTCAGCTGTAAGATTTGTATCTCTTCATCAGAAACTACAGATGGAGTTCAACAGGATTTCATATTTGCATAGTAATGAGCTTGTTTTCTTGCTCTTGGTTAGCTGTTTCTATAACAGAATTTCTAATTACTTTTTACAAACTATTAGCATCTTGTGATTGGGAATAATCCCAGATCCTGTAATTACAGGGTGTAACAATTATAGTTTGTTTCACATGTGTCACACATTTCACATCCTATGTGAAGAACTCTCAAACCTGTCATTAGTGGAAGTAAAGGAAAAACATAAAGTAGACCATGTGTTCATTTATGAGCAAGGGCATCCTTGGCTTGACCCCTGTGATAGGACCAGCAGGGTGAAACTGAGAAACTTGAAGTTTGTTGGGGATGCAGAGTCATCACACACTGGGTTGCCCCAGAAGCAGAAAAATGTTATTTTCACTGATGGACTCACTGACCATTTGTGAAGTATCAGTAAACAGCAATTGAGTCAGTCTGCTGCAGACTTTAACACTCTTGAGATGGAATTAACTATCAAAAACTGGTACTTGATGACCCGCTGTTATTCTGATAGCCTCCTAATACAGTGGTTATGCATATGACTCTCCCCATTTGTTGATATATGAGCCTATAGCCATGTTGTCTGACTGAACATATGACACCATGTGTTGAAAAGCCAGCAGTGGCAACCGAGCTGCTTTCATTTTTAGCACACTTATATAAAGGTGACACACCTGACATGACCAAGCATCTTGAGCTATCTGCTCACTGTAGTGCCCCATTGGCTAAGAACAGGCTCATCTCTGATTACTAATTCCTGAAGAGTTGACAAGTGGAGTGGAGTTCCAGAGTGAAGAAAACCGTAATCCAACTACTAGTTCAGATGTGAATGATAGGGTCTGGAGAACCGAAATGGAAAGGAAGTGAGGGGGTCTAGATTCTGAGTGCACTAGCCTGCTATGGTTTATAGAAGTACCTCATGGGAAACCTGGCATGACGGATCATAAAAATGAAAACTGCCATAAAGCTCAGGGTTCTGAGACAATTCTAAGCTGGAATAGACTGGGCAAAGTAAACAGATACAAATACATGATGTACAAAAAGATTTCTCTCCAGAAACAGGCAGGCCTAACATAGGGAAGTGTCTGTGGAGCATCTGATGACATCAAAGACTGAGGTTCACTGTAATACCCAGAGAGATGATTAGTTTGAGCAGAGACTCCATTATGTAAACTAGATTTATCATCAAAGGAGCAACAAGGAACCAGTTGTCTATGTATGAGAATATGTGGTTCCCAGTGGGGAACATGGGCTGGAAAACATGGTCAACCTCCTTTGAGATAGGAAGACTATGTCTAAGTGCTCCCATGCAGCTCTAATGACATCTTTCAAGGTGGTAACTAAAGGGAGAACCACTAAGGAGGATTACAGGTTGACTTTGCAGGCCTTCTATAGCCTTTTTTGTGGGGAAGGAGTGATGTTGGAAGGCCATCCTCAAATCTTTCATATTAGTTGCAAATATCACCCAAAATATTCCAAATAATATGGGCAGCACAGTGGCATAGTGGATAGAGTTGTCACCTCACAGCAAGAGGTTCCCTAGTTCGATTCTTGGCTGGGGTGCCTTCTGTGTGGAGTCTGCATGTCCTCCCTTTTCATGTGTGTTTCCTCCGGTTGGTCCATTTTCCTCCCACATTTCAAAAACATGCAGTAGGTGGATTAGACACTCCAAATTGGCCATAGGTGCGAATATGAATATGAGTGTGCGGTATGGAAGAACAACTATGGCAGCACTGGTCACAAGGCGATTTGAATCTTGGCTCTAGGTGATTGGCACTGTTGAAGTGACACCCAAACTCCATGTGAAAAAATGGGAAAAAGGGGTTGTGGATGGCTGGATGGATGAAATATTCCCAGAATTTGAGGTCTGTGGGGGTGGGTTCTGTAGGGGAATTAGCCCATTTTTTGTTGTCTAAAACCTGGGTTTGAGAATCCTTTTTTGAGCATTTTGGAGACTTTGAGTCAGATGCATATAATGTACATTTGATTAGTGAAGCACTTGGTGGGGGGTACAGAAGTGCCTGAAGTGACTTTGGGAGAGAAGAATTGAATACAAGCCTAGGAAACCAAAAGGAACGATTCAAGAAGTGATTACTAGCTGTTGATAGCCATGGGGACAATGCTGGAAGCACCAACTGCAAGACAATAGAGCACTTATGGCAAAAGGACCAAGTGCTAAAAACCTTGGCATCAGCCCTAAGGCAAATGATGAACAAAAGAACAGGTGGCAAAAAAAAAAAAAATAAAACAGCAGCTGTAAGTACTTTACCAGTGGAAGGATGTCAAATGCTTGGAAATGTACATCATATAAAATGTAATGCAGTGACTGTGATGCCAGTACCAATACTGGATACACTGCTGTTTAAATAGTCATGACCAGTGCTGCTTGTGACAAAAGTGTGACTGTTGATGAAACGATAACAGCCAGAAAGAGTGGTGCTTATCAAAAGGAAGAAAAAAATTATTCCCCTGGTACCCCACGTCACGGGGGTAGAAGTGCTTTGAGCCTATAAGGTAGGTTCAGTAAACTTGCTGTAATCAGTAAAGGGAAAAGTTGGAGAGTCAAGGGATATGGATGTATCTGGTATGAAATCGACAGTTTTAGAGGGAACTTGAGATCTAGAAGATTCTGTGATGAGAAATTTCAACATTTTAACAAATTTTATTAGGGTTGGCAATAGTTTCAACACAACTTTAGGACCAGAAGATTATGAGAAGCTCATATCAAGCAGAATCAGTACCGAAACAGCAGTAGTAATTGGTAAAACAGTAGAAAGAAACCTTGCAGGAAAGAGCATGTTACAGATTCCTGATGTTAAGAAGGGCAACTGATATAGACAGACACCTATTATGAAAAAGAACCTGAAAAATCAAATGGTACTTATGCACATGCCAACAAACCTTTTCATCAAGAAAAAAACAAAAGGTAGTTACAGGCCATTTTTCTCTGCACTGCCAAATTCCAAATGTGGCAATACAGAACTGCACAGTGTGAGAAGAAGATACATGGATGTACAATGGGAAGGGTGAGAATCTAGTCAGCACAGGAAAGTCTGTTCTGCCAAGCAGTCTTGCTGCTCACATCATAAACATTGCCAGATATGTACCTCATCTTGGCAGATTTCATTGTTCTATTAGAATTATTTGAACCAGTTGCTTATATGGGAATCTTATCATACCAACATGTCCTGAAGCTGGTTGTGATCAGTAAACTCAGATGCTAAGAAAGACATCATGTGTTAGGTAACCTTATACTTGGGCTTTAGGACAAGGTTGCTAATCTTTAAGAGTGCATTTCTCTTCCTTGATGTTTTCTAAAACCGTGCTTTGAGATAGGAAGACTATGTCTAAGTGCTCCCATGCAGCTCTAATGACATCTTTCAAGGTGGTAACTAAAGGGAGAACCACTAAAGAGTATTACAGGTTGACTTTGCAGGCCTTCTATAGATTTCTTGAAATGATTCAAGTTGTTTAGGAGGACAGTTGTTTCCAGTGCTGTCGTTGGCATGTGAAAGTAATAAGGCTGTTTGAGAAGATTCCTCTTTCACTCCTTTGCAGATAAGGATTACCACTACATGTTTACCAGGCAGCGGAAGACAATGCATCCTAAAGTGACCTGTGACCAGAAGAATAAAAATCATTGTGATCACATCACCACACAATGGCATCAGCTTGAGAATAGGCACTGCCAGCTCCCAGGGATCCCTGCTGCTTCATCTTTGAAAGGAGCCAGGGAATTCATACTCTGCAGTTTTAGATGGAAAAGTGAAAAATCAGCACCAAACAGAAGATTTAGTTCTGAAAGGATGTCAGTGGTGGAAGACAAATATGAAAAGCATGAGGCATCACTATTCTTTGATCAATGTGTAATTTTTTTTACTACTTTAATTTTGGTTTTACTGCGGGCTAAAGGAAATGAACGTGCTATCTGCCAAAGAGAAGTGAAATCAGAAAAGCCATGAACACTGAGTATTTTTGCAAGGAGGCACCCTCAATTCATTCCCATGTATAGGGGCCTTCTTGCACTCCCTTACCTTTCTTATTCATAGGCCACACTACCTTAGAGAAATAGGACTTTTCAAAAAAAAAAATGAAAACATTTAAGTTGAATTGACTGTAAGCAGATCAAAATACCAAATTTCAAATTAAAAATCTTGATTAAAACAGTCTACCAGGAGGAGATTCTATCAAAACTGATTTAAGAATTGTGAAGCAGTAAAGTGTGCTTTAAGGAAATATGTGGACACTAGAACAGATAATAAACTTGGATGGCAAGCAGTTTGAAAGAAGAAAACAAATTAGAACATTCTTGAAGGAAATAAAATGTAATGATTGCTCAGTGATAGTCAGTACATCCCTAAAAGAAGTTGGGGTGTGATATGATAGCACACTGCACTATACACAAGCACATATTAGCCCCATCACTTTCTCTTTATCCTTGATTTCTTAGTTATTTAAATGCAGAATGATCATACATTGTACCAGTAGATTGAAGGAGGCTACAGGTTCTTTCCTTGGCTTTCCTAACATCATGGTGTTTCATATAGCCTTTTATACGTTGACATAAAACATGCTAGTCAGGGATGGAAGGGATTGGCCACAGAAACAGTAAGTACAGGTTATTATTAGCAGTAGGAAGAATCTTCAATGGGGCCAAGAGTCATTAATAGGGCCATCCAGAAGAGTAGAAGAGGTTGAAATAGAAGGATCAGTGAGAGTAAGGCAGACGATGACTGGTGTCAAATTCAAGCGCTACATAAGTGTTCATGGTTAAGAGTCAAACATAGTAACAGAAAATGGAGAGAGTGAAGAATGCCATTACAATATGGCCGACAGTACAGCTGAAGTAATTTCTAAATAGAACACTGATGAGGTATAGATAAATCTACAGGAAATGAAGATATGTGTGAGAGGGACATTCAAATTAAGGGAAGAAAAACATTCTAATATTGAGGGGGGACATTCCAGGGCACCCAAGGAGGTAGGGTTTGTGTGTTCAGTGCACACAGCGATATAGCTTAGCAATAGGACCAAGCCTACTAGTAGGAGGTTTGAAACCTCTGTTCTGAATTGTGATAGCCCTTTGGCTGGTATGGCTTACTGGAGAGAAAACACAACAGCAGTCAGCTGTCCTACCCAAAGAAGGAAGTGGCTTTGACACCACTAGGGAGAAGAAACTGAGATTTTTGACACAAACTTATTCTCTCTATTTACTTAGCAAGAGGAACTTGCTTCTCTTTGGTAGATGTCATGTTCAGTTCCTTTAGCCCTGCAGTAGAACTAAAATTAAATAAAAGAAAAAGCTAGGCGTCCAACCGTAAAACACTTCCGAATTCACAAGATTCTTTCTCTCGAAGGCTTCATTAAAGTGTTTTATGGTTGGACTCCTAGATTTTTCTTTTATTGGACTGACTTTTGCTTGTTGGGGTTCATTTGGCTGCCTGCTAGAGTTTTTGCTTCAGTTGCTAGAACTAAAAATTAAAGTAGTAAAAAAATTACAAAAGAAATTTGCCAAAAGCGTGCATCATAAGAGATAGAGAGACAGCGAGCAATATTTCAGGTTTCATGTTTCAGTTAAAGTTTTTCTTGAATTACATTAACTCCGGCATAGCTCTACCTTTAAGTGATTGCATATTTATCCCTAGTGGCAGAACTTGCCCATGTACTTGTATGCGTCTTCCTTTATACCTTTCATACATGCATCCAGTTATATATGTTTTCCAGGAGCATCACTACTGTTTGTGTTTGGGGAGGGGAATCAGAGCTCAGGGCATTGACTTCCATGTCAAAGGAGGTATATCTTGTATTATGCAGTTATTTTCAGGGATTTCTTAGTTGCCAAATGCCATCTCCTAGCGTCTCTATAGGTTGTAGATTTTGATACCAGAAGTGCTGCGGGCAGCAGTAACTGTCACATGATCATGACAGAATGTATGGAGATGAGGACTGTACTCAGACCTCTCAACTGTCCAGGTTTTTGCAGAATGTCCAAATTTTTACTTCATATTTTGGGTCTGCTCTTCATAGAAATTGTAGTTATCTGGCAAATTACTGGGATTGAAGTCATTAACTAATGACAGACATTTAAGTTTCAGATTTCATATCCTTTAGAAAATGCATGCTAACACACATCCTCTTATTCTACCAGCTTTCTTATAAGAACAGTATTTGAAATCTGTCTTTATCTTGGAGTCTTTGACCTCCCATTATTTTAGCTTTTGTCCAGATTTTTTGCTCTAAGAGGTTGAGAGGTATGACTGCACTTCATATGTTTGTCATCTGGCTCACAGCAATCGACTCATTCTTAGCTTCCTGGGTGATCAGGCTTTGACTCCCACACACCAGCACCACCATGCATGATGCTATAGTTTTCAAAGTACTGTTTCATGTCAATGCGCAAAGCTAAAAATACAGTAAGCTTTAACATACTAGCCTGAGGTTCGTTTTCTTTTCAAATATGAGTTACCTTAGCCTGCCTGGAGGGTGAAGTCTGCTAAAATATTCACAGAGAACCAATACAATCAGGTTTTTTTGAAGTTTAGCCTCAGGCCAAGATTAACAGACGTCCGTATATTAAGGGAGGAGCAGAAAATGAAAAGTAGAAAAATACCTTCTGCAACCTTACTGGCACTTTTACAGTGGAACACATAAATATGTTTTGTATTTTTTATGCAGACGTTCAACTTTGCGCTTTATAAAACAGTGTCCTTATAGTTATAAGCACTTATGAATAAACCGTTTTTTTTTGTTTTGTTTTTTTTAATTTTCTGGTTCCCATTTATCCTGTTAGCTTTTCAGCTGTAGCATTCCTTTCATTATTTTTATATTTGTGAATTGGTAACAAGGATTGTATCCGATACAAGTCTAAGAATTTTAGTCATAAAGTACAGTCGGCTGTTTAGAAATAGTCTTTACTATCTTTGTTGAAATTAGGCACCTTGAATTTTTTATGCAGTCTTACAAGAAAGCTGGGGATGTAACTGTTGTTTCATTTGGTTGCTTTGGATTAATGCTATTACTAGTGTAAATGGGTGGAAAGACATGTTTGCACAATGCTTTATTGTGCAAAGACTATGATATTGGAAACTGGATAACTTAGATTTATTTATTTACTTAGTTTGTTTACCAGGGTAGTACACTCTTCACAAAAGACCATTCACAGGCACAGCCTGGGTGAAGAAATTCACAAAAATAAATAGGTAAATAAATTAAACAGAACAAATTCACAAACATGGAGAAGGTAGAGAATCCTATAGACAACTGAAACAATATCTTATTAACAGAGCAGAAAACAATAATTTTAGTAGTAAATGTAAGAGGGAAGCAGCAGGTAAGAACAGAAGGTCAAAGAAGAAGTGGTGTAGGTGAGAAAGGAGTTAGGTGATGTGTGCAGTGGTGCAGGTGAGGAAGGAGTTAGGTGATGTGTCCAGTTGTGCAGGTGAAAAAGGAGTTAGGTGATGTGTCCAGTGATGAAGGCGAGGAAGGAGTTAGGTGATGTAAAGTGTCCAGTGATGCATGTGAGAAAGGTATTAGGTGATGTGTCCAGTGGTGCAGGTGAGGAAGGTATTAGGTGATGTGTCCAGTGGTGCAGGTGAAGAAGGCGTTAGGTGATGTGTCCAGTGGAAAAGCACTTGCAGTCAGATTTTTGAGAGATGTTTTTTCTGAGTTGTGCTCTTAAAGTGGGTAGAGAGGAGACTTCTTTTAGGTGACGGAGAAGGAATTGTCTAGGTGCAAGAATGGAGAAGGAATGATCGGTACAATGTAGTTTGATTTGGGGTGTCTTGAGTCAGAGAGTTGATTGGGAGAGATTGTGGAGGTTATATCAAGTGGTTTCATTATGATGTTTGGCTGCAAGACGTGGGAAGGCAGCAGAAGTGCTGGCTATTTACTTTATATTCTGCCTTGTACAATATTTTCTCCCAAGTGCAGGGATTTTGTTTACACTTAGTAACTATTACTGTATAGTTTAGATATACATTGAATATTATGTTTATCACGTGAGGTCCATAAGAAGTCATAGCCACTTATTTCTTTCTTTATTTATTTGACATTTGTTTACTAGGGAAAGTCCGACTGGGCAAGGGCCCATTTTCAGCAGAGGCCCAGGGAGAAAATCTCCAGAAACACATTAACAAGATTACAAAGTTACATTTTTTACAAAGAATATCAATACTACAAAGAGCAATAATTCATAGATAATATGAAACATATGAGAAAAGTAATGACAGAATACACTATTTACAAACTATATAGAAACTATGCTCAAAACAAAAAAAAAACAGTGGATGCAGTCATGGTAACTTAAGGAGGGAATGGCAACAGGAAAAGTAGAGTAATATAAGCAAGATAACAGTTCATGAGTGAGCAGCTCATTGGTCAAACAGTAAGTCATGTGATATGAGAAAGTGATTAGTTCTAAGATTGTACAGAACATGAGCAAATCCAGGTATTGGACAGATGTTCCTTTAGACAAGATTTGAGGAATAGTAATGAAATATTAATCTAATTGATTCTGGAATACTATTCCAGGTTTTGGCAACACAGTAAGAATACAGACTAATCCCATGTGGTCTTTGTGGTGTATAAAGAGATAGAAGGTGCTTGTATGAGGAAGGTAAATCATGAGATGGGGCATAATGTTGAGGTAATGTAGATGTTCTTTGTGAAAAAATAAGAGTTGTAGAGTATTTTATGTGTTAGCATTAGCTGATTAATAGTGAGCAGGTGGGGTAGTTCAAGCCAATGTAGGGTTTTGAGAGTGTAGCAGTGGTGTGAGTTTAGGGGAAGTCCAGTAGCAAATTTAGCTATTTTATTGTACCATTGACTGAGTTTTACTTTAAGGGATGAGTGAAGATTAGCTAGAGTGGGGGAGGTGTAAAGAAGGGTAAGAGATAAGTGGCTTGCAAGAGTTACTTTAGTGGAGCTGGTGATTAATTATTTTAACTCTATACAACATACCCAGTCTTTTTATGTTGTTACTGATATGCAGGTCAGACTTACAATTCTTGTCAGTTATTACACCTAACAACTTGGTATGTGAGACAACATCAATTGTAGTATTGTTAAGATAAGTAATAGTAAAGTTAGAGTTATCAGGGGAGAAGTGTTTGGGTAAGAATAGCAGAAGTTTAGTTTTCTTAGGATTGAGTAAGAGATGGTTGTTGGAGAGCCAAGATTCAATGGAATGAAATGCATCTTCAGTTATATTTTGCAGTTGGGTAACATTGTTAGAGGAGCAGATTAAGGTGGTGTCATATGCGTATTGGATAAGGGTTGCCTGTTTAGTGGCTGAATGAATATGATTAATGAAAGTATTGAAGATCCTTGGGGTACCACAGTGTTAACAGTTAAATAAGAAGAGAAACTGGAATTCCATTTCACTGACTGATATCTATTTGAGAGATAGCTGATGAACCATTGTAAGGTATTTTCAGTTAAACCAAAAGAGGATAGCAGAGACAAGAGTTTGGGGTGGGAAACCGTGTCAAAAGTTTCGGATAGATCCAAAAATAGAGATGATACAAAGTTGCCAGTATTACACACTTTCTTTACTGTGTCTGTAAAGGATGGAAGAGTGGTGGTAGTACTGTGTGCAGGTCTGAATCCATGTTGAGTAGGAGAAAGAAGATTGTTGTCAAGCAGGTACTGAAGAAAGTGCTTGTGGATACATTTTTCTAGGATTTTAGATAGTGTAGACAGAATAGCAATGGGTCTAAAATTAGATATTTCTGTGGAAGTGCCTCCTTTGTAGAGAGGAAGGATGAAGAACTTTCTCCACAGGATTGGGACATAGCCTTCCTTAATAGATCTGTTATAAGTATAGAAACTGGGTAGGCTATCGAATCTTCTGCCATTCTTAGATATTCATTAGGAAGATTATCAGCAAAGGGGGAACAAGGCTTGAGTTTGCTCAACAGGGACATGATAAAGGATGTGGGTACAGGTTGTAGTGGGAAAGTGGTGAGGCAGGAAAATAGAGGATGAGAAACAGAAGGAGATGCTGACAGATTATTAGTAATGGAAGTAGTACTATTGTTGAAATAGGAGTTGATTTGAGGAGCTATATCAGAAGAGGAACTTTCATATTGTTTCTTTGAGTAGAGGGGGTAACAGGTACTGAGGAGTATTGCTCATTTTCTCGATTAGATGTATAATTTCCTTCAGGAATTTCAGTAAATAAATTTCTAGATTTTTTTATGAATTTTTGAGCATAGGCACCGGAACCATAGAGTGCTCCTACTTTTACAGCTGCAGGTTGACAATTAAAACAAACAAACAAAAAAACTTCACTCTGTGGTGCAAGTGTCTTCTCCTTTAAAGGAACACAATGGGAAAAATTTCAGAAATGTTCAGCATTTTTGCACTTTTCCTCTCTGTTTCATGATCCAAGTACAAACCATGAGCATTGCAGTGTTAAAAAAAATGTTAACCCAACTATTTTCCTGAAATGGCACAGTGCCTTACCATACTGTTTTGCTTTTATAGGTTCATAGGTTGATACTAGGTTATCGGCCTTAGGGCCTATACAAGCCTAGCCATAACAATTCCCTGGCTATTTCTTCCCATAATATTTACTTCACTGGGCCCCTGTCTAGCAGGGCGACTGACGTGATCCCCGGGGTAAATTTCCTTTCTCCCATCCACTCGTCAAGGTTCCTTTTGAAGAGGGCCAAATAGGGGCTCTGCTTGACATGTATGGGCAGTCTATTCGAGTATGGGGAGTCTGTGGGTCAGGAACCTATCCCTCCAGCATGTTTTGTTCATTGTGATGACAAGGTTTAAGTCCCTGGAGCATGTGGCTCTGGGGATTGGGATTTCTTTAAGTGTAGCATGTCCTACAGCTCTGGGTTTGACATGGCCTTGTATGTTAAGCAGAGATCTCCTCTGAGTAGACGATATGCGACAGAGTATAGCTGGAGTTTTTTTAGTCAGTCAGCATAGGGCATCTGCTTTAGGCCTGTGATTCTTTTAGTGAGGTGTTTCTGCGGCCTTTCCAGTTATTGCAGATGTCTTGTGAGGTACATACCAAATGGGGAATTGTACTCTATCATGGGTCTAAGGAGGGATGAGTACAGTGGGACAATGACCTCCTTTTTGTGGATGAAAAGCCCTTAGTAATGGTGTGTGCCACATAGAAGGATTTCCTGACTGTTGTGGCGATGTGGTAATTGAAGGTGAGACCATTGGCCACCTGTGTTCCTAAGTCTCTTATCACACTTTCAGTGTTTAGTGTACTGCCACCTATGTGGTAGTTCATGGGTACAATGTTTTTCCCAAAGGGGATAACTATGCACTTCTTGGCAGTGAGCTTTAGCCCATGGCTCTGGCACCAAGCATCTGTTTCTGTAAGGTCTTTTTGTAGAATATCCACATCATTTGGGGATTCAATAATGGCTCCCAGTTTGCAGTCATCTGCAAAATTTGTTAGCCAGAGTCCCTTAGTGTTGGCCTGTACTTCAGAGAAGTAGATGCCAAACAAGAGCGGTCCCAGGACTGAACCCTGAGGTACTCCACTTGTCGCTTGTCTGGAGCTGGATTTGGAGTCGGCTACTTTTACAGTGTGGGTTCTGTCGGTAAGCCAGTTGGCAACCCATCAGGGCTTTATGCCCAGCTTAGTAAGTTTATCTATGATTCCAGAGTGGGGGATGGTGTCAAAGTCCTTGGCGAGGTCCAGATAGGTGGTGTGGACCGCCTTACCCTCGTCCACGGCTCTGGAGACTAATTCAAAGAAGTCAATCAGGTTCAGGAGACACGATCGGCCCTTCACGAACCCAAACTGGGTGGGGTCCAGTGTTTGAATGTTGCCAATGTCTTTGTTTATAAGTTCCATGATAATGCGTTCCATGGCCTTGCAGATCAGGCTCGTCAGACTGATGGGATGGTAATTCCCAGGATCCAAGGTGGATCCCCCCTTGTGGAGTGGGATAACTGTAGCTGTGCGCCACTCAGTGAGCACGAAGCCTGAGGTGAGGCTATGATTAAACATGACACTTAGGTGAGGCGCCAGTTCATTTTGTAGTTCATGTAGTACACAGCCTGGGATGTCGTCTGGTCCCATGGATGCTGTATTCTTAGCTTTGGAGAGTGTGTTTTTTACCTGTGTGGCCGTGATTACCAGAGTTTGGCAATCTATCAGTATTGAGATGGGCCCTTTAGGGGGTGAGAGGAGGGTGAAGTTGGCACTGAAGCGATCTGCCAGGATATTGCCAATGTCCTTGGGATCAGTATATTTAATACCATTCTGTTGTAGCTCAGAGCAGATCTAAGCATTGCCATTTAGATTCTTGACATAGCTATAGAATGCCTTGTGGTTGTCTTTGGAATTTTTGGCAATTTTATTTTCGTAACTAGCTTTTGAGGATTTTATGAGGGATCTCAGCTTCTTACTGAGGCTGGTAAGGGAGTTTTTTACATCCTGGGATTTTCCTCTTTTCTGCAACAGTTTCTTCCTTCTGTTATATAGTTTGTTTATGGCAGGGGACCACCAGATTGGCTTTCCTTTTTGGAGTAGAGCGTCTTGGTTCTATTTGCGATGGCACGATTCATACATGAGTGGATGTGCTCATAGAGTGCTTTAGTGTAGGATTCGGCAGTCGATCTTTCAGTTCCCGTCGGCATGGGTGTCATGAAGTTTGTCACTTCTGACTTGAGTAGCATGAAGCTGGCCTTGGAGAAGTATTTTACGGATGTTTCCTTACTGGGGGGTGGGGTGGGATGTGGATGTCAAAAGTGATTAGCTTATGGTCAGACCTAACCAACAAGGGGGTGACCACTGGTGTGGAGCATTAATTTCTCATGTTGGTAATGACCAGGTCCAGGATATTGCAGCCCCTGGTGGGACTATGGGTTGGGTGATCCAGGGCATTGGAATTTATGAATTCCAAGAACAGTTGGGTAAAGGTGTTGGTACATGAATAGTTTTCCCAGTTAATGGCAGGGTCGTTGAAATCACCCAGTATTAGGGTGTTTGGTTGTATCTTAATATTTTCCAGTGTGTTTAGAAAGGTGTAGTGAGAATCTTGGGGCATGGTGGGGGATCTGTAGCAAGCTACAATTTGGATTGCAGTCTTACCTATTGTTAGTTGCACCTGGAGAATTTCGGATGCATTGTGTTAGGCTACTAGCCTGGAGGTGTGTATAGCCTTGGTGAATATGGACACTACTCCACCTTTAGTGTTTCGGTCCTGGTTTGGTGGCCGAAAGGTGTGGTAAGAGTTGTAGCCTGGTATTGCAGTGGTGCCCTCTGAAGCCTTGAACCAGGTGTCAGTTACTGCACAGATATCAATGTTCTCCATTTTTAGGAGTGCCTCGAGAGTGCATTTTGAGGTTTAGACTTCTAGCATTTAGTAGCATTACCTTCAGATTTTGCATACTTGTACCTGTTACAGTGGTGATTTTGTCCTTTGAACCTTGCCTAAAAAAAGGCACTGTAGGGGTGGCAAGAGCCTTAGCCAGTAACCTGAATCCCAGGGGCGACAGGTGCAGACCATCTCTGGCAAAGCATCGTGGTTTGTCGATTATGTCATCCCAGGCAGACAGATACTGGATCCTTTTTGAATGACACCAGAAGCTTAGCCAATTGTTGAAGTCAATCATTTTGTCCTTATACTGTGGTATCATTCTGGGCGAAAGCAGGATGCTACTCAGGGCTAGGGTCATACCTGCCTGGGTCACATGATCTGAGAGCTCTTCCATGTCTCTTTTCATGTAGTCCAGGGAGGTACACCTCAAGTCATTCACTCCATTATGGACAATGACAGAGTTGTGTTTGTACTTGTTGTGGAGTGACTTGAGTGCATGCGTTATGTGGCAGATCCTGGCACCCGTCAGGCAGCTGACTGTAATCTTCTCCTTGTTCAGCCTGGTGAGTAGGATATCAGTGTGTCTGACTACAGAGTCACCTATGACTAAAGTGTTGGATACGTTGTCTTGCCTTAAGGACTGCTGTTGGGTGGCACACTGGTGTTGTGAGCTATGTGATACTTGGTTGTGATTGAGCAGGATCAGCACTACCTGCACTCTTGTGTGCCGTATTAAGTGGTAAGTATTGGTAGTTTGAAGTTCCCTTTGGATTTCTTGTAGATTACTTGTTTGTCTGGTTAGCCCTGTTTAGGTGCTACACTCTCTAATTTGGCTTGACAACAGTCTTTGGATGTTTGGTAATATATTAACCACCAGATCAAGTTCTGAGGCTAAGTGTTTCATATATAAAATATATAGTGGCAAAGTCAGTGCAGTCAATCAAAAATCATTTTGTCGAACTGTGCCAGCTTTCTCATACTGAGATTTCTATACTGCGGGATCAGGGAATTTGCCTTTTTCTCACTGTAGTGCAATCTCGGAGTTGATATATTTAGGTAGCAAGGGGTATGGAGGGTACAGGGGGGGGGCTTTCCCCCACTGCAAAAACACTGGTTTAGTGTTGCCTTTCGATCTTTTGTAGATCAGTGTTTTTCTGTTTAAACCATTTGGGATCGATGAAGTACAATTCAGCATACCTGCACATTGATGAATAGTTATGCTCCCATGTATAAATAAATATGTATAGATAAAGATAGATACACATATACAATCATGTAGTCATATATACATAAATAGATAGGTAGAGAGATAAAAATCACCAAACCTCAGCACTTGATTTCGGGGTTGTATGGTTTGCAAGTGCCCCCACCCCCCACCATCACCACAGATGCATACAAATGAATGCTGCTACATCTAGCCTTAGAAAGTCCCTGGAGCCATAATTGTTTAAATAATTGAATTAGAGGGCTCTGTTTTTGTGGCTTATTGTCCACAACAGTCAAGTGACTAAAAACTACATAATGTAATGCATTGTTTATTGACTGCACAGTGTTTGATAGAACAGAGAAATGCAAAGTGCAGTTAGTACTAGTAATGGTAAAATAACTGATCAAATAATCTAGCATTATATCTGAAATGGTCGAACAAAGCTGCATTTTTAAAGCTGTGTCCTGCAGATGAATTTTGTCATGATGTGTTCAGACCACCTCTGGGTGCACATAGACCATGACAGCTGACTGTAGGTTCTATCAGCCAGAGTTGTTTTCTCTAACATTTTTTCCATGCCACAAAGTAATTCAGAGATAGTGTACAGAAAATGAATTCTAGGGAAGCCAGCTGCTTGGCTGAGTTTTGCATTATTGTCTTGTTAAAAGGAGAGAAATGTATTTGTAAAACAGCAGAGGTCAGAGTAGCATTTCTCAGTCCACTTAACTGCTGCAGGCAATAAGAAGTGCCTCGATGTCATGTAGAAAGTGATGAATACATCACCCCTGCTGCAATGTTATGGATTCTGAATAGTTTCATTCTTAGAATGCTGCAAGAAGTTTAGTGTTCTGGAACATGAAGCTCAGAAAGCTGTACAAATGGAATCTTCAGTTTATCTACTGTGTGTCTCATAAAACTGTCATAGCCTTTACCACAGGACTTCAGTCTTGGCACTTGCATATTACATTATAGAAAATGACACATTCCAGAACCGAACTAAGTCATTAGTATTCCCACTGAATGGCACCTTGAAAAGAAAAAGAAAAAAAAAAGAACTCCCCTCACCAGCACTTCATAATATCATATAAATTGTGGACAATTTGACTCTGATACCCTAAGAGAAAAAGACTGTAGATATGTAGATGTTACTCAGTGCGGTGGTGGTGCTGCGGTAGCGTTGTCGCCTCACAGCAAGACGTTGTCCTGTTCGATTCTCAGCTAAAGCGTCTTCTGTGTGGAGACATGCGTGAATCGGCGTACCTTTGTTGAAGGTTGTACGTCAGGGCTGGCAACTCGGTACGTAAAAATCTGCTGCCAGTCATTAGCGGACCGAAGTTCCGCTGTGGCGACCCCTAACCGGGAAAAGCCGAAAGATACAACAATAGCTCATTACATAATAAAGTCTTCTATCAGGCTACACATTTCGGATTCCTTCTGATGGCTGCCATTTGTATCTTTTTGTACTTTAATATTTTTTATGATATACTGCTTATGTTTCAAGTCTTCTCTTACCTGTCTTTGGCATGACATTCAGGGAGCGGGGGGTCAAAACGTCAAGGCTCCTGCCATTTGCTTTGGCAATAACCAGTGCTCTGTTTTGCTCAGCATTCCAACTTGCCTCAGTGGGTTATCTCTGCTGCATGAATACATCAGCAGTCCTTGTAAGCCCTCTTCCTGTGATGGAAATCCAGGTTTGAGCATCCTTTATCCATACTTTTTCATCCTTGGGAAATTAAAGAAGCAGTTTCAACTTCTTTTGCCATATGCATTTCTTCTGTATAGTTGTCACATTTCTTCATTCTCCTTAAGGCTAGGCTTTGGATGGGTTTCTTGTCCTGATGTATGTCTTGGAAAGTACTGCCTTCTGTAAGTTCTGGGAAGTGAATGACCTTAACACTTTTCATGTACTGTCCCTGTACATAAATTCCTCTTTCATCTAAGAAGTGTCCTGTTAGGTGACTATACCAACAATAATGTGATGTTCATTCTCTTCTATATGGCCTTGAAGCTCTTCAGATCTGTGCATCACGTCAGCAGAACCCATTTGTCTTCTGATGTGTTCTTGTTTTGTCAGAGTCATACATAACAGATTGAACAACCAGGTATCACCAGTCCTATAAGGAGCAGCGAGGAGGGGTGTGCTGAGGTCAAACACCACTGCACAGGGGTGTGGGGCTTTGCTGACTCACAGAAAAGTCACTTTGTTTATAAACTAGTTGAATGTCATTTGAGTCATTTGTTTCCCTCAGAATACCATTCATACACTTTATTCTTTGATGGCTAATCTAAGCCCTTCCCTTTAGACTCTTGTCAGCAGCCCATATACTAGGTTCTGCTTCTTTGATATCAGGAACATACATGCCAGCATACATACCAAGTTGGGAGCCAGTATCTGCTCTAGTCCTTATGCTTGTCTTTTTCTAATAGATTTTTAAACTTCATTTATTTTTTAACCAGATAAAGATGCATTCCTTCTTGGACCCTTTTAAACCATGACTCCTTCACCCCTAACATGGGCCACAAGAGCAAAGTAAATATTGTGAATATATATGTAGATATATATATATATATATATATATATATATATATATATATATATATATATATATATATATATACATATACATGCATGCATGCACATATTTCAGGCACATTCAATTCTGCTCTTCTAGCCCGACAATATACTAAAACAGTTATTCCTATAAGTGTCCAAGTTGTTCTTAAAAATATCTACATTAGTGTCTGTTTTAATGTAATTTGGTAGTCCATTCCATGCATCAGCTACTCTCTCAGAGAGCCACTTAGTACACCTCTCATTCCTATATAATCTACATAAGTTGTCTGATGATTCTGTAGTACTTTTTGATGGCTTCAAACATTCCCACAGGGAGATGTCTCTAAATGCCCTATATACCCGAATAAAGTCTACTCGTAAATGTCTGTATGAGGCACTGTACAAATACATATATTTTAGTCTTTCCTAATAACTCAAGTTTTCATATCCACAGATGTCTGTTTATCCCACATTTTCAATAGACTTTGTAAACCAGGGTGTACGTATCCTACTGTCTTGGGCCACCAATATTAACCTTTCATCTCTTGGTTTGAATTGGGCGGCCATGGTGGTGCAGTGGTTAGCATTGTCGCCTCACAGCAAGAGGTTCTCCGGTTCGATCCTCCACTGGGGTACCTTCTGTGCGGAGTCTACATGTCCTCCCTGTGGTCACGTGGGTTTCCTCCGGGTGCTCCGGTTTCCTCCCACATCCCAAAGACATGCTGTAGGTGGATTGGACACTCCAAATTGGCCCTAGGTGTGAGTGTGTGTGTCTTCAATGGAAGGTTGGGCGCCGGGCTGACAACTCGACACCATAAAACTCCACTGCCAATCATGAGCGGACAGGTGATCCGCTGTGGTGACCCCTAACCGGGAAAAGCCGAAAGAAGAAGATGATCTCTTGGTTTGAATTCATCTCTCCTTAACTATTCTTGTGTTCATTCCTGATCAACATGAGGTCCTTCCAGAAGTTTTCTATACTTGCAACTATATTTATGCATTTACCACATTTCTTGCCTTTTCATCTGTTCCTTCACCTTATAGTCTTTTTTTTTTTTTTGTCACATTCAGTTGCTGCCTGATTTTTATCTACTTCTCGTTTGATTTTCATCCAACACATTTTGGGGCCAATCACTCACTCAAAAACTGTGAGTTAGGACAGGAAGAGTAAATTGGTTTATAGCTTGGATTTTGTTCCTAGATGTCAGTGCTGTTTTCAGGATTAATCTAAGTCTTCTAAAGTATTTATTACCAAGTTTTATTCGCATTTGTTCATGTTTTATTGATGATCCTTCATCAATTCCCAAGTATTTATACACTCCCTCTTGCTCAATTTCTTTTATATCACATTCTTGTCCCAAACTGATGTTTTACTGATGCTGCAGTTTTCCTGTTTTTAAAGGTTGCTTTTGCACATTTATCAAGGTGAAATGACATTCTAATATCATCTGAAAAAGTTTTGACAACCTGTGCTGTGCTTTCAGTTCCTCATCTGATGAGCTATACAGTTTTAAATCATTGACATAGAGAAGATGAGAAGTCTTTAGAGTTTGTTGTTTTCTAGGAGCCAAATTATAGTCATGGCCTAAGCTGTTAAGTAGACAGCTTAATGAGTTTAGGGCAAGGCAGAATAGCAACGGCAACAGAGTCACCCTGGAATATCCCCCTTTGAATTTTTATCCCTGGGATAATAATTTGTCCTTTATCATGGTTTAATTGCAGAGTGGTCTGCCACTCTTTCATGGTCATTGTAATGTAGTCGATCAGTGTAGGGTGTATCTTATACATTTTTAAGAACTCTTGTATCCATGAATGTGGGATACTATCACATGCTTTTTTGTAGTCAATCCATGCCATACTTAGATTCTTCCCCTTTTTACCGTTCTCCACTATGACTTTATTTAACAACAAATGATCCGTTGTTCCATATGACTTTCTTTTATTGCCCTTTTGTTCTACTGCCATAATTGAGTTTTCTTCTAAATGACTATAAACTCTGTCTGCATCAATTCCTGTATATAGCTTATAAGTCTTTGGAAGACAAGTTTATGGTCTATAATTTTTGGTGGAGCTTGCAGGTTCACACTTAAGTAGGAGGATTGTTTTACCTGTTGTTAGCCAGGTTGGTGTCTGTTCGGGGTGTGCATGTAAATAGTTCTTACTCATGGCTAAATCTTCGTGCAAAGATGTTAATACTTTTAACCAAATGTTGGGTACTGCTTCTGGGCCTGGGGTTTTCCATTTAGAGGCTTTTCTTACTTTGCTTCAATCTCTCTGGCTGTCACTTCATCCCATTTTATATCCTGTACCTTTAAACTTCTTATTCTTTCTTTTACTTCTTTTAAACATTTAGCATCTTTTTTGTGTTCCACAGGATCTTCCCAGATAATTTTCCAAAATGCATGCATTTCTTCTTTTTTTTGGTGGTCTTTCAATTCCTTTTACCTTTTTTCCCAATTCTCTATAAAACTTTTTTGGGTCATCAATAAATTACTTAATTTGTACTTTTCCTATTCCTTTATATTTATCTACATATCTTCTAAGTTTTTCTGCCTGTGCTGAAATTTTTAGTTTGTTTGCGATAGTGCATGATAGATCCTGGTCTGTTCTAATTTTGTGCATTGCTTTTATCACATTTATCTTTCGTAGTATTTTTGTTGATCTATTCCCTCTTCTTTAGCCTTCACAGTGACACGTTTTGTCTTAATTGCTTTAAATTTTTCTCTATTCGATACTTCCATGATGGCATTTGATTTCTCCCCTTCCTTTCCCTCACTGCCCTGTGTTCTTGTAATAAAACTTTCTCACTTATTAGTTTAGCTGCACAGTAATATATCCTGTTTACTTCTGTTATATCACATGTATCTCTAATTACTGTGTTCATTTGTTTTATCAGACTTCTGACTTTTGGGGGTTTATTGACCTTCTGCAGTCTATTTCTTTCATTGATCTTAATATATCTGTCCTTGTCTATTAAATCAAACAATTCTTCTCTTAGCTCATTTTCTCCCAGACTTGGGGCACATCCTTTGTTTACCATTTCCTGTGGGCATTCTATAGAAAGTTCTATAGCATCTTCCTGTGGCACATTCCTTTCAATTTCATCCTGTGTCTTCTGTTGTTCTGTCATATGGGAACTCACTGGCCTATCACTCCTCCACATTGACTGCGTCAGAGTTTCCACAGTTTCCTATTCCTTCCCTTGCAGTCTAGCTTCAAGTGAACATTTATAGTAGTTTCCTGTGGAAGGCTTCAAAATATGTTTATATCGCACCTGACCAGATGCTCTGTTTCGCTGGTTTTCCCTTAATTTGGATATCCATTGCTCTATCCTGTTGTGGTGCTTTCTGTACTGGATTTTCTACACTGAATCCTTCACTTTGCGGGTGCTCCATAACCTCACTCTCTATTTCTTTAACTTCTCCATTACAAATCTCCTTTTCTACTTTTCCTCTTAGTCTTCTTATTTTTTGTATTGCAAAGTTTTGCACAGCTGTTTTTCTTTGCCTTTATTTCTCTTCAAATATCTTTGGTGCTGCTCTTTTTGTATTGGCTAATTTTGCTTTCTCCTTTGCATAAATATTACACCATATTAAATCTATCTTCCCCATGCCCATACTTCTTTTTTATACTTTTCAAAAATATCTAGGTTTTGTTGTTTACATTTTTGCACTTCATCAGATGTTTCTTTTTCCAAACAGATCAGAGTTTCTTGATCTTTATATTGTTTTTCAAAAATGTGTTGAATTAATGAATGCAAATTTTCATTTGAAGCTTCTGACAGTTTTTCCCATGGAAGTATTTTTCTTTCCTCTAATTTATCTCTTAATCTCTTTGTTTATCCTCTGTCTGGAAACTCTGGGCTTTTTGCATAATAGTAACATTACATAATTTATTTCTTATCCTCAGTAGTGCACTCTGTCATCTTTATCGGGGCTATCAGTTTTTGTGATTTTTGTGGACTGCTGCTTCCTTCTACAACAGGGAGGCTGTCCTCTCCCTGGGCCTGGCCTGGCCCCATTGTAGGAATGTTTCTGTATTTTGAGGATTCTCCACTGTCATTTTTTCCAGTCCTGCCACCAGTGCACCTACCAGGATTGGGCACTTTTTTATCCTGGATCTTGTGCACCCAGCTGTCTTTTTTTTTGTTTTTGACTTACTTCTGTCCATGATATATGTTATATAAATACAGTCTATATATCAGTGTAACCTTGGTGAGATTTTGTGAAAAACAGGGTCTACCTTGTGAAGGTGCTCACCAAGATGAGGATGAATTCAATTTCAGCACTACTACTCTCCTTTGCTTGCTGACTTTTCATCTCTCCATTTGGACCCCTCCAAATGGTTCTGTTGATGTTGCAGAAAAGGTCAGGATCTCTAGAATAACTATTTCTGATGCCATTTGACTTGCTGATGTGCACTAAATCCATCAATATTGACTTGGAGCATGCCTTGTATGCCAGACATAAGTCACCTCTTAGCAGTCTGTAGGATACCGGGTGTAGTGACAGAGCTTTGAATGGGTCCATGTAGGTCATGTTGTTTAGACCTTATATCCTTTTAGTAGGATATCTCCATAGGCATTCCATTTGTTGCATATGTCTGGACAGATACATGCCAAAGGGGGATTTATATCCAATTATTGGCTTAATTAGGGCTGGGTAAGGGGAGAATCACATACCAGATCTATACACAGTCCCTTTGTTTATAAGCAAAATAGAAGGACATGCTTGTTTTCTTGTAAGGTTTCCATATTGTTATTCCATACTCAATTTTGGGTCTAATGTAGCTAACAATGATTTCTTCATTTCTGATTTCCTAGACTTTATAAATCTTTTTATACAACCTGTAGTTCTATAACCATCAGTAACCAATTGTTTGATATGATTAGAAAAAAAATGAAAGCTGGATTCACCTACATAACCAGATTCTTAAATGAGTCAGTGGTTTCAGTCAACATAAATAGTCAACATAATGTTATAATTTAATAGTTCAACATAATGCTTAGTTTTTGATGTATTTATCTGCATATTATTCTGCTGTGCTCCAATTGTCAATTTAGTCAAGTTCTTTTGCAGATGTGCCCTATCTGTAGCACATGTAATATATATGTAGTAGGGGTGTGCATGGTGTAGCCTCTCACATTGAAGGGTGCAGGGGTCTTGCCTATTTCAAAAGAAAAATTAAAGGAAGTGCAGGAAAGTTTTGAAATTCACTTTTTTTACTTTCACTTTTTATATTTTGTAGTTTCAGCACTAGCAGTTATGGGTCTCAGCATTACAACAAGGAGCCAAGGGTGCAAAGGAGAGCAAACAGAACTCTCCTTGAAGGAGTCATTATTGTGGAAGTATCGTTTGACTTGTCTGCATGGTCTGGAGTTGCAATGGAATAGTCATCCCACTTTCTTTTATTGATATGTAATCCTTCCAGTGATAACATTTAGTCCATTGTAACCTGTCTAAAAGAGGAAACAATCTCACTAGACACTGTTGTCATACCATGGAGGCATTCAGCCCTGATTTTGCCTGTTCTGTCTCTACCCAAGAAAGTAGATTTCCTGTGTAGAAATAGCATCTGATTTAGTCTTGAACTGTAGGTGTGATGCAATCACAACCATAATCACATGGGTACCTTCCTTCATGTTCTATCTGTAGGCTTCTAGACAAGGTGGGCAGTTAAGTATGTTCTTCCCATACCTTCATTCATTCATTCATTTATTAATTTACAATTATCTGCTGAATCTAATAAAGGATGTTAGTGGAGTCAGAATCTACCCTGGTACTCAGTGAATGCAAATCGTAGAACCTCTTAATAAAAAGATGTGGAAGCCCATCACAGGATATGTGTGTAGATACATATCTATATGTAGAGATGTGTACACACACACACACACACACACACACACACACACACACACACACACACACACACACACACACACACACACACACACAAACACACACACACCAATTTCACTTTCTCACAAGCAAATATACCTCCTATTATTTTACAGGATTGCCAATTTGCCTACAGCATATCTTTGCAGACAGCAGGAGTGCTTGTTTTTATGTCTTGATAGATATTTAGGTTTTCCATATTTTTCAGTTTATAAAGGGCAATTCCTAATGCATACATCACTTCCATGGTCCATTCTTTTTTCTGGGGGGAGGGGGGTGTCCATTATGTTTTTTAAAGTCCATAGTGTTTTTAAATAGCAGGGAAATCTTTGAGGCCTCAAAATGTATGTCTTGGCCTTATGGATCTCATCTTCACTTCTTTACTTATGATAGCAAAATAAACTGACTAAACTGGAGTCCACAGCAGAGTTTGGTTTGAAAATGACTTCTACCTTCTGTACCTGCTGTATCTTTTTTGTTGGCCATCACTTCCTTGGACTGAGAGTGTGAGTAACACAGTCAGAGGAGTGTACTTGCATCCAGGGTCAGAATTCACAATTCTAGTAGCACATATATTTTTAAGCTTGGCAGTCATGTTTGTATTTGGAAATTTTTAAGAGCAGTCTCAAGACAATGCTTAACTTCTCTGTGACTGTACAGGCATACACTTGTCCTTAATGTAGGCTGGGAGCTAAGCTCCTTAGAAAAGGTACCAATGAGACAATCCACTTAGAAATGGAAAGGGCGAGACTAATATGCAGTCCTCTTCATAGTTCCAGTAAAAGATGATGCCCAGTATGAACCTGAACACATTGCTTGGCTTCTTTATGAAATAAAGTTATCTCAGAATAGTAACAGTGCCATAACTAACACCCAAAACCAGGGGCTTGGATTTGCTAGTCAAGATAGAAATTTACCTCTGAATATTCTCATCTTCCTCTGCCTTTAGCAGTTCCCCTGATGGCTGGCTTAGCTCCAGACGTTAGCATATGTTTTCCTTGATGTAAATCCATGCTTATGTAATCCTTTGTGGATAGCAACATTTATAATTTCCTTTATCTGGATGATTACAACCTCACAAATAGAGAAAGACGGACAACAGTGTGCTTGTAATATAGATAATGTAACAGTCTTTTAGTGTTCATGTAGTTTAGGCAGCAGAAATATTGGTTTGATTTTATACATGAATGTGCAAAGACTTATGTGCTGGGGAAGGCCCAGTGGTGTGGTCTGTTAATTATTTAATACCTTAAAGAAAGGAAGCGTAAACTACTCAACTTCCACCGATTGTTGTTTCCTATACTCAAATGTTCAGGCTATGAAGTTGAAACTACCTTAAATATTATTCTAACGACGAAAGAGATATTGAGGGCATGGTCATAATGCTGTGGACGGTCTCTTGAGGCCATTCACACTGTGGCTTCATCACCTTTTTGGCAGGCTGCAGTTGAAACCTTTTAGCTTTTATTGCCCTTGGAATCAGAATTCAAAGGAAGCAAGAATATTTTCTTTCTTTACGTTTATTTTTTTTTTTATCACTGATTTTGTGTTCCTAAGGCTTTTCTTTTTTCATACATTTTATATACCTTTCTTTAGAGTTTCTCTAAGGTTCTTTACCTTTCCTTGTTTCCTTGGCTTCTTAGACTCTTTTCTAACCTTTTCTAAATCTGTAACCTTCTCTTAAAAAAAGAAAAGCTCTGCAGGATTAAAGCCTTATAATTTTAGAAGTTTTGTTAAATAGCACAGTGCTCACATTTACGTGTCATGCAGAGCCCAAGACAACAAAAAACTCTGTATACAGCAAGCATTTGGGAGCTATTTATGTCCCACATTGCAGCTATTAACTGTCTCAATGGAAAAATAACATTGCCTTCCAGTATTTCAAACCCTGTTAGTACCAAAATGTAAAACAAATAATTGAATGTTCTTAGATCTTTTGACTGGAAATTACATGTAATGAACTGAAAAACTCCCCACGAAAAGAAAAATTCAAAGGGCAACAAATTTTAAGGTAATGAGAACTAAACATGGCAAACAGTAATACTGCAAAATCTGTGCTTTTTCCTAGGAATGTCACTGTCATCAGAATAGCGAGGTACAATTGTTCACTGAATAGGTTTACCATCTTATTTAGGCAACGTAGTCAAAAAGGTATATACAGTATTTGATGGTGTGCACCCATTCAGTTCTATAACAGGAGCAGGGTTTTAGCACTGCAGTGACTAAGTACTATAAAGTCATCTATATGTGTGTGTGTATGTGCCCAGAGGGCATGATTACAGCTGTCTGAATGTGTATACGTGTGTGAATATCTGGGAAGCCTGTGACTGTACATGGGTGTCAATATATGTGTGCATGTGAGAGAGAGAGAGAGAGAGAGAATGTGTGTGTGTGTGTGTGTGTGTGTGTGTGTGTGTGTGTGTGTGTGTGTGTGTGTGTGTGTGTGTGTGTGTGTGTGTGTGTGTGTGTGTGTGTGTGTGTGTGTGTGTCTGTGCGCCCGCGCGCACCTTCATGCATGTTTGAAGGTGCCTGTGCAACCTGCAGTGCATGGTCTAATAGGGGAAACAGTGTGGTTAGATTTAACAAGTCAATCTTCGATTCAGAGAGATGATAATGAGCCACTAATGAGATGTTGCTCATTGTGGTTTAACATATCTGTTGAGTCACAGATTATCACTATTGAGCTGTTGGGCAGTACAGCACTGCTCAAATAGCTTTGGCAGAGATTATTTGTTCTGAATTCTGGACATGGTTCTATCATCAAAATGTTTTGACATATTCGTAGGGAATTTCCAAGGAATGATTTTGGGATAATTGCTTGCAAACTGTATATTATACTCGTACCTCCAAAGACAAAGTATCATCTGCACGTTGAATTGCAATAAAAAAAAATCAATGCAATTGCATTCCTCAGCATTAAAAAAAGAAGTAAAATTGTCTTTTCTATAAAGAAATGCATATTCATTTTAGGCCTAAGCTCATAACATTACTCTGTATTTATGCTATTCATAGAATTTGCATTTCTGAGCTCTAAATAGAACTGGGAACTACACCTTTCCCCCTGTCCCAAACTCCTTCCTCCACTGGACCTACCCAGTCACTGTTCTGCCTTCATCCAGTTATGCAGTTCACTCCATCAGTGTGAGTCCTAGGCATTCACAGGCTAGACAGATGTCCTATGACCCATTTGTTTCTGCCCGGGGAGCCTAAATAACCTATTTGTTTCCCCTCTAATGAGTTGGGTTGTAGGAAGCAGGCCAGCTTCAGATCCAGCAGAGCAGCCTACTTCTCTGAAGGAACACTTTCCACAGTGGTTGCTTTGAGCTACAGATATTGTTGCTTGTTTTGTAACAGTGTATACCACAAACAACATGCCCTGCAGGTTAATGCCTATGGGTACAACACCTATTGCTCCCACTAGGTGTCATCCAAGTGGTGATGCCTCAGGAGGGGTAAACTGACAGCCATCATTCTCTACCGTCTTCCCATTCCAAATCTAGCAGCAACTGTGCAAGTAATCATATGTAGATCATCTGTACTGTGAGGCCTGGTCAGAGCTATATATATTTTAAATGGAATGTTTTACATATATTGCAGTGTGTCCATTTTGTGATAGCGATTCTGGCATGGATTTCACCCCGCCTACAAAATTCAGTATTTCAGTATTGCTCCAAGGTATTCCTATCATTTTTTTATGGCAACCACCTTGATGGTCAGTCTTATACAATGTACTGCACACAAACTAGCAGTGACAGCTGTTAGGGCAGGCAGACAGTGCAGTCTGAAATATGTACATGTCTCTCTGAGCACGTAAAATGTAGTTATTTTGCTACAGCATTTAAAATTACAGAATTATCTTTTTTTTTATGAGGAACAACTATTTTTATTTCTTATTTCATATATCGTGCTAACAATATTAGATTTTTACAGAATTTGTCAGCCTGAAAGCAATTCAAATCTATATAACTATTGTGAGCAGAATGGTAAAAAACGGAGCCTTCTTTCAAATAGCCTGTGAATGCGTACTTGTGATAACTACCAGTGTAAACACCATTACTGTGAGCGTATTTGAAGTTCCCTAGCACATTTCTAAAAATATGTCATGATTCTCCGCTACAGAATGTCCATGGTTGTTAATTTCAGACATATAAAGAGACCGCCACAGATTTGACTTCATGTCTGTCACTGCATAGTAGTTTAAATTTTGGGGAGGGGACAACAATAAACCCATTGATAAAAACTTCCATAAAATGTGTATTACTTTTACTTCTGATTTAATGAGAACTGAGTTCAGATATAGTCTGCATGTGTACTGCATTTCTATCTGCAAAACCCCCACTTTGATGGTTCTTAAAAACTTTCAGAGAATTAAAATGTTTGGGTGCAAAATGCAGCTAGCACTGACATTCTGCAGTTAGTGATTTAAGTGCAGTTCAGTGCTAAATCTGAGCCCACTACATTGTCCTCCTCAGTACCATTTAATTGGGAAATGTTTTCAGTGAGAAAAGTTCTATTTTCTTGAGAATTGTATGAGTTTTATATATGATGTAATGACAACTACATAGAAACGTATTTCCATATTTGGGACATATGCTATATTCTGTATCAGGAGTGTCCAACAGGTGGCCCTAGGGCCACAATCTGGGCCACTAAGGAATTTTTATCTGGCTCTCAGTATGTCGTATGTCAAAAACACATGGGTCATAATATTGTTTTGAATGAACAAGTACATGTTGGACTTGGTAATGTGTCTCCCCAAACCTTGCCAAGTCTCCCCAAACCTTGCCAAGTATGGTAAGTGGCCCCTAAACTTTATGGTATGTGTCCCCTGAGCCAGAAAGCTTTAACACCCCTGTTCTGTACCATAAACAGCAGTTGTATACCCATATCTAATGAAAACAAAGCATATGAATGTATCTGGTAACCCTGCAGAGTCTAGTAACCATGTTTTTGTTAGTTCTGCTGAGTACAGGGTTATATGTCTGAAACAGCTGAACATTTTTAAATAACAAATATGGATACTTACTTATAATATATATGCTTAGGTTGAGCTTTTAGGTGTAGAAGTAGTGACGGAACTGCATGTTGAACATCTGATTGCCAGTTCACAAATTCAGGTAATGTTTTCTGTGCTGACATTTTAAATGTTTTAAAACTTAACTTTCAAGGACAAATACTCTTTTGAGTCTAAAAGCACAATGTGTTTAGGATTCTGTGTAAAGTCTTTGCACCCATAAGAAAGAAAAGAAAGTGCATATATATATTCTGGGCTATATCTAAAGACACATGCATTCAAGAACCTGAAAATCATAATAAGGTAGCAGTCTGAAAGCAAGAAAAACATCCTGTAAGCACTTGTTTTATCTCCTTTAATATGAAGACTGCTGCAGTAAAATATTACCTTTCTTAAAGGGTACATCGTCTTTGAATTTGAAGGAGTCACATGAATTGAGCGGAAATAAAAACTGAGATTATTTTTTATTTTTTTGCACGTAGTCCCTTCTCCATATATACACATACATTCTCACATTCCCACTGCCCTTGACAAGCCAAGTCATTTAGTAACTATGATCATCACATTGCATTAGTGTTCAATCACTTTCATACACAGAAAGCCTTGCTTACCATAGAGACTGATACTTTCTGAATCTGTACACCCTGTCTGTTTAGCTGCATCTATGACCATTCAACGATAATCAGATAGATGTAATATCAGTTGTCATCACACAAAGCCTGCCTTGCCACCCTCCCGAAGATTGTCACGTTATGATTTATAACTCTAATGTTTGAATGTAATGAAGTGACCACAGTAACATATTTCAACTTGTTGATCCCTGACACATGCCTTGCCACTTCCTAATGAGCTGGATCTATGATTAACAGTGGTTTATAAATACAGTGCTATTTGCTTTTGCAGACAGCCTGCTACCCCATCTTAACAATTACCTATTTCTTTTTTTTTTGCTCCTCCTTGAGATATGATTTTTCCTGGCTCAGCTCCTAGTTTCACACACCCATACCGGCTCTACTAGCTGGTCTCCTACCCCCCTGGAATTACTCCACTGTCACTGGGGCCAGTCATAGATCCTAAGAGCATCTTGGGGGCTCAGCTATCTTCAGTTCAATCCTAGAGGGAAGTCTTTTTGGATGCCCTATCCACTCCCTGCCCTATCTCCAAATGTCATTGACTCACCCAAGGGCAACTTCCCTCATTGGACCACACCTCCCTTAAAGGAGCATCATCAAAAAATGCCCTCCCCAAGATGGGAATACCTATTCCTCCCTGCCACTCTGTTACTTGCCCAGGTCACTATCTGAACTCGGGATGACTGGGCTGTAGTTTGAGGATTTATCCCTGTACTGCATTAGAGCATCCAGCAGTGATCTCTTTCTGACTGTATACACATATGATTTAATTGTGATCAGATTAAAAGAAGTAAGACCACACTAATATATTTCAACTTGTTGCTCTCAGACAAAGGCTGTGTCCCTCCTGGACATGTCTGTACTTGTTGAACTTTGACCTAATACGTTTAATGCTGCCTACCTTCACACATAGCCTACCTCACCACCACTCCACAAAGATAACCACTTTTTGACTGTGCATGCCTCTGATGTTGGACTGTGATCAGAATGAAACAAGTTATGGTCACAGTAATAGTTTTCCTCCTTTTGCTGTCAGACACATGCCCTGCTCAGCCACATCTAGATGGTTTAGTAGTGATCAGGTAAATTTAAAGTCTTTTGCCTTCACATACAGCTGCCCCCATAATAAAAAAGTCATGAAAATAACCATGCTCTGATAATTACCACCTGGATATTTGGCTAAGGATAAAAATGAAACAAATTTACAATATGCAGAAACAGCTGCAGCAGGAACAGCACGGGGCAGGGCCACACAGCCCCCCACCAATGCCAAGACCTGCACAGGCACAGAGTGACTCAGAGGAGAAACAAACTGAGCCTGCCCCAGTAGGCAGATGGAGGCATGCCCAGTATGCCATGGCCTTGGCAAAGGGGCAACGCATAGCACATACACTGACACAGTAGGGACCCAGGGAATGACACCTCTGACTTGCACATACAGTAAAAGGGATGTCAAACATGACACTATCTGTGCTCAACCATGTATAGGGAGTGTACTATGCAAATCACACACAGGCAGCCCCCAGCACCATCCTCAATGCTGGCACACCCACAAGGTAAGTCACTCCCCTTACCGATTGCTGATTGGAGTAGTATGTGTTGTTACTTGTATCTATGGTATGGGTGTGAGCATGTAAGGGAATCGGGTGGCTGAATGGGATGCCAGCAGATAGTAGACATTTATAGTGGCAGCATGAGATCTGTAACAAATACGGGTGTCACCATAGTAGCCAGTACTACACATGGTGACAAAACCCACTGCAGGAAATGTGCTGGGCCACATGTGTGTCCATATGACACACACATGCCAGTCAGGGAGGTTCACATACCCAACAACAGTCACAGACAGCAGGACAGGTGTAGACAATCACAAACAAAGGCTGTGCTAAGGCCACTGAATGACGCCTATGGGTAACCCCCCCCCCCCCAGGCCTACACAGACAGACTACATCAGGTCAGACAGTGGGATGTTAGTTCTGTAGGGTAGGAAGTCAGAAACTAATATGTAGGTAAATCAAATATAAGACCTGTAGTACACTGACATGCCTCTAGTCAGCATGATAGGTTAGAAAACAGAATTAAATGGAGTACATGACTTACCTGTAGAGTCATAGCAAATGTGTACAAGTGTCAGATGCCCCCCCAGTCCTGTGTAGCAATGTAGAAACAATCAGGTGTGCCCCCGGCACAGCCAATATATACATGTAGTAACAGTCAGGTGTGCCCCCCAATCCTTTGTAGACATGTAGTAACAGTCAGTTATGCCCCCCAAGCCTGTGTCGCAATGTAGAAACAGTCAGGTGTGTTCCCCTCCCATATCCTATGTAGACAGTAGTTATAGGCAGGTGTGCCCCCCAGTCCTGTGTAGAAATATAGTAACAGTCAGGTCTGCCCCCCCCAATCCTATGTAGACATGTAGTAACAGTCAGGTGTGCCCCCCAACCCTACTTAGACATGTAGTAACAGTCAGGTGTGACCCCCCAATCCTATGTAGAAATGTAGTAACATGTATGTGTAGGTATAATACCAGTGGAGCACAGATGCCCAGAGGTGGCCAAGGTAGCAGGATAGATTGTAGCATTTGCACAATATGCAGGTATGTGTGTGTTAGGTTGGTGTGTTTCATATTGTGTGAGATTGGTCAGTATGTGTGCATGTTGAGGTATGACCTGGTGGCCATTGCCCACTATTATTGATGACAGGGCCAAGTCATCACAACTGCAGTGCCAAAGAAAATTCCCACCACTATAACACATGCTAGCAGTAAGCCATTGTAAATGTATGGCGGTAATATGTGTCACCATCTGAAAGATTGACATGGCATGGCTGTTGAGCTACATATACAAGCAGTACACAGGGGAAAGTACCCCAGACATACAGTATATAATGTATAATTGTGAAATGGACACACCCTTGGAATTGTACATACAGGTATGCATCACATTATCTGGGCTTGTAGTAGGGGATACTGGTGTCATCTGGCCGAACACTTATAGATCACATAGGTGGTAGGACTGATGTACTGGGAAACAGCTGATGTACCTGCACATGTCAGCATAACTGGAATGTTCCATGCATATCTGTGCGTCAGATGCAAGTAGTGTCAGTAGCACACATGCACCCAGCTGACCCAAACACCACCCACAGGTACCTCTCTGATCATATTCCTGCTGTTGCGAATGGGTACAATATGACCCCACCTGTATATGGCAATAGCGAAAGAATGCAACATGCAGTGCAGGTGTCCCATGCAGGTGTGTCCCTAGCTGTAGGTAGCACCTTTCCAGCATCCACACCACCTGACCAAGACTGATAGAAAGTATTCGCATGAACACCTAGCACACCTTCCTGTCACCCTAGGGGAATATACTGTATGGTGATCTAAGACTGTAGGACTGACAGAATGCAACAGTTTGCCACAGCTGACCCGTATCACCACCAAATGGCTTACAGGCCTCTGCCAAAGGCCTGTGTCTCACACGTACTGCCAATGCATGTTACGTCATGGACACCCAAATAACATACACTCCACATAAGCCATATGAAAGGCCATGTGGACAAACTACAGTAACATATCCACCATGTCCCACTGCATGAACTGTGGACCAACACCAAAACACAGCTGTGATGAGGTGGTAACCATAGGGAAGTATCAGAGAATGTATGCATAATGTATGGAAGATGATAAAATAGAGGGGGGGGGGGTGGGAGCATGGGCAGCATGGAATGTGCAAAGTCTGACACACAGCTGTGTGCGCACACTATCCCTGGCTGCAAACACATAAATGGGTGGCTACAAACCTGCTCATACACCACAATAGGGCTTATGTCCTGACTCATGGCCCCTGCCTCTGCATAACCTGTGTGAATCTGTACAGCTGTGAGGTATTGCCACAGCAAGATAAGGCCATACTGTCATGTCGATGGATGTACAAGTATGGGAAAATCTGCCAGCACTGTACCAAGGTACTGAACTGGATACACAAACCCAGCAGCAAGTGTCTACAGGTCCCCCTCCAGAATGGCATAACTTACCATGAATATGTAGGCATCTGCCCACAATACCGGACACAGCTGCAGTTACCCTTGTCCCTCAGGACATCACTGTGAGCAAGAATGTCCACCTGACAGTACTTGAGGACATAAAACATCACAATGTATAACAGCGCATATGTCTGAATATCTCTGCTAACACCAGTACCATGTAGCAGAAGCAGCACAGACACAATCACCTAAAGTACACACTATCCCCTGCACAGTTTGTCCCTATATTGCCAAATGATCTACTGATACCCTGCAGAAACAGTTTGCTATCTGTGGGTGTACAACACAAAGGTCTGCACTGAAGTACAAACTACCTGGAATGGATCCACATATTCAGTACAGAAGGACATATTGGGCATGCTCACACACAAACAAATGAAACCCATGTCTGCAAACAACAGTGGACCATACATATCTGACAGTTGTAGATGTTAGTGCATACACTCCTCAGTATGCACCAGTCATGCTTTGCTCACACATTGGATAGGAATACAGACATATATCCAAGGACAACACACTATAATAAGCCAAAAGTAGGCATACATAGATGTGTGGAAGAGAGTGACTGTGACAAAGAGCCATTCATCATGAGGCCTGTTCCACCCAGCATACAGCCAAATGGCTACAACCACATGATGTGTAAATGTTACTCACTGTAGAAGTTAGCCACTGGTATCCGTCAACATTACAGACTATGTGGTGCAAGTGCTAGCTCTACAACATGACTGTACAAGGCAGTAGTCATCTAGCAGCTGTATACACGTACCTGTGGAATATAACCCTGCATGTGCCTGCATGTGGTGTGTCACCTCTAGATGAATGGGTTATGGCCCATGCATACACACAGACCTCCCCATAGCCCTACTATAACAAGCCTGCTGATGTCATCCACTTTGAAATACACCTTTGGGAATGGAGTAGCCCAGTAATCTCTGTGCTGTGTCCTAAAACTGCGTAATGCTGTAGTGTGATAAACTACTTAGGTAGGAGTTCTAATCCCAAACATGGCAACTGTGTGTGTGTGTGTGTGTGTGTGTCTGTGTGTGTGTGTGTGTGTGTGTGTGTGTGTGTGTGTGTGTGTGTGTGTGTGTGTGTGTGTGTGTGTGTGTGTGTGTGTGTGTGTGTGTGTGCCCCGTCTGTGTAGGGAGCAATGCTTTTTAGGCTAGTCAGCTTCACTACAATTCAAATGCCCTACTGTGGATAGGCTTCTGATGTCATTCACTGTGAAATGCACCTTTGGGAAAGGTGTAGCCCAGTAATCTCTGTGGCATGTCCTATAACTGCATACTCCTGTAGTGTGATAAACTGGTTCGATAGGAGTTCTAATCCCAGACATGGCAACTGTTTGTGTGTGTGTGTGTGTGTGTGTGTGTGTGTGTGTGTGTGTGTGTGTGTGTGCAGGGAGCAATGTTTTAAGGCTAGTCACACTCACTACAATTCAGATGTCCTACTTTGGCAAGGCTGCTGATGTCATTAACTGTGGAATACACCTTTGGGAAAGGTGTAGCCCAGTAAACTCCGTGGTGTGTCCTATAACACGTAATGCTGTAGTGTGATAGACTAGTTAGGTAGCAGTTCTAATCCCAGACATGACAACTGTGTGTGTTTGTCTGTCTCTGTCTGTGTAGGGAGCAATGCTTTTTAGGCTAGTCACACACTACAATTAAAATGCCCTACTTTGGCATGGCTGGTGATGTCATTCAATGTGAAATACACCTTTGGGAAAGGTGCAGCCAGTAATCTCCGTGGCGCATCCTATAACAGTGTAATGCTGTAGTGTGATATAGTACTCTGGTAGGGTTTCTATTCCCTCACATGGCAAGTGTAGATGTTTGTGTCTGTGTTCCTTTGTTTGTGTAGGGAGCAATGCATTTTAGGCTAGTCATACTCACTACAGATTAAATATCCTATTTTGGCAAGGCTGCTGATGTCATTCACTGTGAAATACACCTTTGGAAAAGGTGTAGCCCAGTAATCTCCGTGGTGCGTCCTATAACAGCGTAATGCTGTATTGTGATATAGTACTCCGGTAAGGGTTCTATTCCCCCACATGGCAAGTGTGGATGTTTGTGTGTGTGTTCCTTTGTTTGTGTAGGGAGCAATGCATTTTAGTCTAGTCACACTCACTACAGATCAAATGCCATACTTTGGCAAGGCTGCTGATGTCATTCACTGTGAAATACACCTTTGGGAAAGGTGTAGCCCAGTAATCCCCATGGCGCATCCTATAACAGTGTAATGCTGTATTGTAATAAACTAGTAAGGTATGAGTTCTAATCCCAGACATGGCAGGTGTGTGTGTCTGTGTGTTTGTGTTTATCATTCGTATCCTGTGTGGAGGTGGCTGTGAGTGTGCAACAACTGGAATCCTTGTGGAGCGGGTTTTGCAAATTTCTTATGTGGTGGCCCTATTGTATGTCACAATGTTCACCTTACAGGGTTAACAGATGTGAAATAGCCAAGAGGCTGGAGTGCCAATCCATACCCCTACATTTGACATCAAGGCCTGGTGAACAAAGTTAGCAACCCTTGTATTACCCAGAGAACACTCTCAACCCATGTCTCACACACAAACAAACTTGCCTAGGCAACAACCACTTTGTTGGTAGTACCCTGCATATTGCCCACAGATAGTAACCAATGTGTGATTGCAGTGGACTACAGAGGGCATGGCACCCTGTCCATCAGTACAATATGCATGTACATGCAGGCAGTGCGCCTTTACTTTGTTCCCCACTGGACACCTGCAACACCTGTGGTGCCATCAAATGTGACCCACAAAGGACATACCATGCCTTAAACACATGCCCTGTATGGACAGATGCCACTGACACCAGAGAATACCTGTATCATGCTATCAATGTGGGTGCAGGGTCAACCTGCTGTCCATTACCAGTTCCCGCCACATGAGGCCAGGACTGGCACATCTGATGATAACAGTCTGTGTACACAATATAGGCCAAACACCCCAGGTACAGTTCCACATGTCACTGTACATGCATGTGTGATGTGTGCACATCCTAGACACCATCCATGTCATGGACTAAAGAGCAAATACATGACAAGCAATGCACAGCAGTGGCCACACAGGTGACTGGATGGTGAATACAATACCCACCTGTGTGGGCCAGTCTAGACACTGCAGCCCTAAGCCACACTGCAGACCATTGTCATGTGGCCTGATGCCAAGGTATACCCTTCACCTAGTCTTGTATAGCCGTCTGGCGCAGTCAACCACTACACACCCATTGAAGCAATGCACCCATGCATGTCAGTACTGGCACCCTGTGTCTGTGTGTGTGGTGTATGATACTTTTGACCACATTCACACTCACTACAGCCCCCATTGGCATACTGAAGCATGCTGTCTGATGTCAGACACCTCCACATACCCTTTGCCCATATAACCTCCGGATAACCCCTATAGTGCATGCGATACAAGCACAGTACTGTATTGTGGCAAACTAACTAGTGAGGAGGTGTATTCCTGACCCTGCCAAGTGTGTCAATTTGTGTGGGTCCCTGAGAGAGTGTGGCTGTGTTGATGCTGACACCTGTTCATGTGAACAGGTACGTGGACTATACCTACCATATAGCTACCATATCACTATTGCAGATGTCACTCACCATCACATATACGTTTGGAGAGCTCCTCAACATGAAACCTATGTGGCGCATCCAATAACAGCATAGACATGTGATAGCAATACACAGTCATGGGTTTGATACCCCGTACTGGTAGGTGTGTTACACAAACATGCTTAGGTTTTACTCTCCCACCCCCTCCCTGACTTATCTTTGCCTCTATCTGCCTTTCTCACTCCCTCTCTGGTGGATGTGGAGCCTTACACCTGTTTTGCTTAGGCAGCAGCGTGTGTTTTGTAAGTGATGCTCATGATCACCTGATAGCCTCTGCACGAATTGCAGCCCTCCTCTAGCTGATTGCATGTGGAACAGCTGTGGTAACATTCCCATAGCCAGTTGCATGGAAACACACTCCAATATCTAGGACATCATGTTGGTTTTGGGCCTTTTCATTCACTGTGAGCAGGACCTAGATCTGTTTGGCAAACAGCATCACAGATGGATTGGGGATTTACCTCTAACAACATACACTGTGGAAACAGGCCAACACACAGGAGGGGGATTTGCCTGACATGAATACAGAATGTAAGTGTTGCTATTCTGCATTTGGAGTAATGTTGGTTTAACAGGTTGTGTGTGGATATGGCTGGTCTACATGTTTTAATACCTGTCATGACAGTGCTATGTTTCCTGAGGAAACCCCATCTGTAGGGTCATCTGCAGACTGCACAGTGTGTGGTGCCTTTTGTTTCTTGTGTTACTCACAGAGCACCTATCTGTGAACTGCAGGAGCATAGTGTGAGGATTGCAGTCAGTACATGGTGACAGATATGAGAGCTACTGACCTCATATCCCTCATAGGACATGTGTCGCAACAAACCCTGTTACAACAGTAAATGTATGAGGTTATCGCAACAACTTGTCAATATTGGCCCTGTGTTTGTGCCTGCAGCCACAACGCTGTCAACTTGTGCACATATGTCATGCAGTAAGAGGTGCATATGCGCTGTACACCATAATTTATTGACATCATATCTGATAAGCCAGCGAGATATCAGACTGCGACACATGTTATGTATAGTAGGGGTTCTCTTTGAGGGCATAACCTGGGCATTCTGTGGTTGTGTGTACAGTACTGAGGTCTGTGCACTTATGGTGATTGTCGACAGTGTGTGTATTGTGAATATGTACCTTGGCCTGAGTACAGACTGCGGTAGATGTCATTGTTCTTGGTCCTGTTCTATCTAATGTTACATGCTGCTCCACTGTATGTTACTCTATCGGCTTACATGTTTGTAGGGCCATACACACACATGTCCCATATCACAGACAGGCATCGGACCACACTGTGTAGTGACCCAGTATATGTAGGGTTAATGTGTGAGTGGCACATATGAGGATGGTGTTGATCAGATAGACCATATACTGTAATATTACGCTAGCTACCATATGTGGCTGTGTTCACATTGGTTGTGGTTATGCACTTTCACACAGGTGTCTGTTACTCTGTGCTGTGACGTGCCTGTAGAGCCTGCTATATATGTAGGTACATGTGTATTCCCCTATAAGAAATGTAGGCCAGTGTTGTGGCAGTCTGCCTGTAGCCTGCACAGTGCTTTGTTACATGCCTAATAGCTTAGTGTACTTACCCAGTGTGATGTTATTTCCAGATACTTGCCAGATGTATTGCTGCCAGGCCACCATAACAGTCATGTATGTCAGACAAAGCAGTTGGATGCTGTACAGATGTATGTCACTATCTAGTGAGTAGTATGTGGCCATGGCATCTCTATACCAGCGGTTATTATGTGTCAGGGCAGAAAAGGGTGTGTGAATGCATAAACTATTAGGGCAAATGTATACCAGTATTTATGTGATATACCCATCTACATGGCTGTTAACAACCACATTGTCAGGCTTGGTCCACATGTCTTGCACTAAGGGTTTCTGTGTATACCTCTGGACTGACCAGAGTGTGTCAGACTGTCCATATTTATTGGCCTTATCTCTACTGTAGTCCACAGGATCATTACTGTGCTAGCAGTGATACTGTACTATGATGTCCTTAGAATGTCTGTCAGTAGCCAATGGTGCACATGTTAAAAGCAGATGTGACCTCCCACACACATCTGTGAAGACAACCCCTATCACGGTAGGAATAGTCTACATATATACCTGCACTGCATACCTGACATCCCCTTGCACTAAGAGGTTGGGACTATTGGGGCTGAGGTAGGTCTCTGCTCCATGTTCAGGACATATGAAGGACATATATGTATATATAGTTATCCATATATCTATATAGATATATGCACATATACATTTTGACATACATGCTGGAGGGATAGATTCCTGTCCCAGAGACTTCCCATACTCTGGAACAAACTACCTATCTATATCAAACAAAGCTCCTCATTAGCACTCTTCAAGAAAAGTCTTGATGACTGGATGGGAGATAGGAAATTCACCCCAGGGATCACGTCTGTGGCTTTGCTCGACAGTGGCACAAGAAAATAATTTTCTTGGGTGGCGAAAGCCAGGGTGCCTTTGGCTAGGCTTATATAGGCCCTAGGGCCAATAGCCTAGTACCTACCTATGAACCTATGAAGCTATGAACCTATGAACATAGATGGATATGTATTTGTATATATATATATATATATATATATATATATATATATATATACATATAAACACTCAGATGTATACCTATACACAGCAATATATGTCTACACATATACAGATATCGATACATATGTAAATATACTTATGTATATCTACATATACATTGACAGTAATAGGTATATCAGAATAGATATGTATGCACATATAGTTATAGATATCTACAAATATATCTAGATAAATAGGCATATCTGTACACATAAGATGTGCATACATATATAGCTACATATACATATATCTATATATACATGTATGTATATATATATATATATATATATATATATATATATATATATATATACATACACACATATACACACGCACACACACACATATATATATATATATATATATATATATATATATATATATATATATATTATATATATGTGTGCGTGTACATATAAAGAGATGTACACATGGCTATATATATGTTGCACTATACAGATGTGTATACAGACATATGTATGAATATACATGTGTATGTGCATGTACACATATATCAACCTATTATATGTTTATATCCGGGTCTATTACCATAGATCGAAATTACACTATTTCGAAATACGATAGTAGTGTCCCACTAACCCAAAAGTGCACTTCAAGAAAAGTGCACTTTTACGAAAGTCACTAAGTCGAATGGGACATTTCCTGCACTGTGGTGCTGTAGTGACTGACCTTAGGGTTAGGGCTTGGGTTAAGGATAGTGGATCACTAGTAGGGCTATCCGCTATCCTTAACCCAAGCCCTAACCCTAAGGTCTGTGACTACTGCACCACAGTACAGGAAATAGGTCAGTAACTACTGCTTAGTTGAGGAAATACAATTTCCTGCAATGTGGTGCGGTAGACAGGGACCTTAGGGTTAGGGCTTGGGTTAAGGATAGTGGATAGCCCTACTAGCTATCCACTATCCATTACCCAAGCCCTAACCCTTCATTTATTCTAGTGACTTTTGCAAAAGTGCACTTTCGTTGAAGTGCACTTTCGCGTTAGTGGGACACTACTATCGTATTTCGAAATAGTGTTATTTCGATCTACGGTAGTAGACCCATATATATAATTGTCATGTGTAAACTTCACAGTTGTGTATACTCTTCCACATGTATCTCACCGTATGTATCTGCTATGTGTACATTTTGTTAAAACAACATATGTGATGCAACAGCCATATTAATAACAAGTACTATACAATTGTGGAAGTAAAGGCAATTGTTCAATACTAATCAGTATGTGTATTGACAGATATCTTGGAAAAACAACAGCTGTCTTCACATTGGTCATGGCATAGTGGTTAAGTGTTGTGACTTTAGTGTACAGGGTCCTGGGTTCAAGATCTGCAAGGGCTGTTCATTTTGTTGCTTGGTAGAACAAGGGCTATCGGACACAGAGTGGTTAAGGCAGTTTTGAGCAGCTTTAAGCACGTTTGCTAGGGTTTGCATGAAGCTAAGCGGTCCTAAGCTACCGGTAAACGTACGGGCGCTTACCCAATGTAGGCTTCGCTTACCAGTGCGCAAATCAGCTTAGATGTTGTATTCCAGCAATGTTTATACCTGCTTAGCATGGCTTAGCCCTGGTAACCAGTTCACACCACCCAGTCTGATAACATAGCAGGGTAATGACATCTGTAATAAGTGTATGTAATGCCATGTACAACACATGCGCCTATGTGATGTCATTACAGTAGCAAGGGGTGTGAGTGTCATGTCTGGGATACAGACGTATATGAGGCCTATACAGCACTGTTATCGATGTGACTGTGTTAAATACAGGGGTAGTAGCTCAGGGTATGTGCTGTCACACTGCATGTAGTGTATCACGGTGGTACTACTGGTGTCAGTGCCTACCCATGCAAGAGTAGAGTGCTAAATGTAGTACTGACAACAGGCACACCTGCAGGCGTAGCTGGACTTTGAGGGCTCCCTGTTGTATCCCTGGTGTGTGAGCTGTGTCACAGTATATAATCCCTACTGGGTAACGATCTGACATGTGGAATGTAACTGTAGACTACCATGTGTACAGTACATGATAGCGAGGGCTCCTGACATGTAATTATAGCATACATATTGTTGTCAAACATCTATCTGTCAACACATTCATCCTACTGCATAGCTACTTGCCATGCTGATGACTTTTAGTCCCTGTACAGATGTACAGATGGCAGGTATCCCACTGGGATATGTACAGGCATCCTAAGCTTGATTGACAATGACATGTCTGCCCAGCTGTGTAAGAACTGGCATGTATTGGAGATAACACCCTGTATGCACCACATGCCACTACACTACCACAGTCAGCTGAACATGCTTGGTACAGGTCTCCTTCACAAACACTAACCATGTGTTGTAATGCATGTTGCATGCATGTCAACTTGATCACCTCAGTGGCCATGTGCAGGAGGCACCTGGAGGAATGGCTGATGCATGTCACTCTCACCCTGAGGGTCACCACAGTAGTGTTTGTGGATAGCTTGCCTGGTGTCACATGACAGGTGGCAGGATACCACTTTACATACAACCCATCTCTCCTTGGACAATAGCTAGGTACAAAGCTATGACCACCTGCAGAGATGCACTCCAGTACTGACACGTGAACGTGTGCATGAGTGAGTATAGCAGTGTCTGTGTGTTAGCACACCTGTATGTGGGAATTACATAAGGGCCTTCACAACCACCGCTACACCCATTGCCATAGCCAGTTCTGGCTGCTGCTGTATGTTAAGCTCCTCTCCATACTGGCTACACGAGCCTTGCAGTACCATCACAACAGTGTTGTACAAATGGGTTGATAGGCATGGGATACCCATTGTGTTCTGGCAAGTGTGTGTATGTATGCATGTCCGTTTATCTGTAGGGTACAGCATTCCGAGGCCACATACTCCTATTACAATACCCATTGCCACAGAGTAGTACAGATAGTGTTGTGTCTGCCCATAGGTGAGGCATGACAGTGCAACACCCTGCTATGCATGTGGCATGTGCATTAGATGCATATCCCTGTAGTGCCACTGTTGGGATCTACAATGGGTTGTATCACAGTTGTGGCCAATGTGTGATGGTTTATATCAGAGTGTCGTCATGGGTTTGAGGGAGTACAATATCCACTGGGGGATGTGGGTGCTGTGTACACTGTCATTACACTAAGGTACACCTGGTATATGTCCCATGTACCACATCATGGTTACCACTGTCACCATCAACCATATAGATATCTGATACCACAATCCAGACCAGTTATACATGTGCTGTGTGCAGCCTACCTGTAACACATTGGATGCACGATCAAGTTAGTTAGCAGCGCTAGACCCACATCTCTTAGATGTGTGTCTGCCTGTTGTGTCTGTTAATATGCATATGAAGGTATGTCACACTATGTACACCCATTACATCCCCCATTAGCATACTGTATATGTCTGGGGATGTTCTGCATGTAACATGTAACCTGGGACACACCTCACTCTTAAACGTTGTGTAGTGTGTGCAATGGAAGCCACACACTTCAGTATCACTACATACCTAGGTAGGGGTCTAGTCCCAGTGTTGCCAAGTAACAGTGTGCATGCATGTGGATGGGTCTACATCAGGTTTCAGATTATACATGCCCCATCAGGTCACCTGTCCATGTGGCACAGGCAATAACTGTTATACAAACCTGACATGTATTCAACTGTACCCCAGATATGTCACAGCCATGGTGTCACCACAGTGCCATATCCCATTGTGGAATATGACTGCAGAACATCCTCGTGCTGACACATGTACACCTACAACACAAATGGATAACATCATAGAGACCACAATCAACCAGTGTTACTAACAGCTATAATGCATCATTGCTGGACGGTTACACTACCTGACATGTATACATTACACATTACTCCTTACAACATGTTACACTGCAGTTCTGTGTTACAATGTAGTACAGTCACCATGTGCATCAGAACCATATTAGCCTGTCGCTGCATCAATGGTATGGATGACAGAGATGTGGCACAGGTATCATCATATGCACAGGGTGTGTTGTTGGTTTGCCAGAGGCAGAGGGTGGGCCATACATTTGACACCATATGTGTAGGTGAGGGGTGTACTGAGGTGAACTGGACGTAGTGATGTGTGTGTAGGCATGGGGTTGCCCTAGGTGTGTTTGCATAGTGTGTGGGTATGCATGCACACAGTTCTGCCATGTGCCTGCCCTACACAGGTGTTTATGGACAGCTGCAGACCATACCTGGCAGGATGTACAGTTCACTGCCTCTGGCCATGGACACGTCTACTGTGCTTGCCAGGGGGTTCCATGGGCTCATCCAGATACAGGCCTTGATGTGCTACTCTCACCTGATGATGACAAATGTCCGCTACCAGGTCTCTCCTGGGACTGGCCAAGACCACGTGCTTGTGGCCTGCTGTGGTGTGGTGTTGACAGCACCCCCCCAGAATGCCGAGGCTGATACTGCCACTGCGGGAGCCCCTTGGTGTCCTAGTACATCCACATTGACTGCCAGCTGTTGGCATTGCTGGCCTATGTCCATGTGGCCGTCGCCGCACTCCCACCACATGTTCAAGCATGGACAGACCACGGTCGATGAGGGCAATCATCTCACCAGACCATCTATCCATGAACTCAGTTAACGCACGGATGGCACCAGCCAGTTCACGGGTGTTGTTACTTGCAGATGTGAGAGCAGCCCTCTGCCACCTCAGGCCCTGTCTGGTGTAACATTCTAGACGTGCCTGCGCTGCCATGACAGCCTGAAACATGCACCTGCTGGCACCAACTGTGTCACCTCTGCCAGGGGCATGATGTCCAGTGGCCCTACAATGAGCACCCTGGGACATCTGCCTATGTGGTGCCCTGCCAGACATCTGGCTATGCCTGCTGTGAACAGACACAGTAGGCATGGTTACCACACTTTCCTGTGTACTGCCACCAAACACCAGCTGTCCCTCCACTATGGCCACTGGTGATTGGGTATGTATAGGCATTGAAACTGTGTGTGGGGTTGTGGTGGTTAAAGGGGGGATGTCAAATGATGGTGCTGTTTTGGCCCCTGACAACCCCACCTGTGCCTCAGCAGTACTGTCATCATCTTCAGTGTCTGTATGGACACCAGCATCAGATTGCATGCAGAAGGGACCCTGACCCACCTCGCCACTTGTGGGGGAAAACAATAAATGCACTTTAAAACCTGTACTGCATTGCCTAACAGTATACACACACACACACACACACACACACACACACACACACACACACACACACACACACACCACTGTAATACCTACCTGTCCGTGACTTTACAGACAGTCCCACGTATATTTCCATGTGTTCCCCATCCTGCAACACACTTGGTAACATACACACATTGATACCACTCATTAACATATCAGTCCTCTAAATGCCTGGACAAGTCATCACAACACAAGACCTGTTCATAGATAGGTACTAGGCTATCGGCCCAAGGGCCCAAGTAAGCCTAGCCAACAAGGTTCCCTGGCTTACGCCACCCAAGAAAGTTAATTTCCTGTGCCCCTGTCGAGCAAAGCCACAGAAGTCTTTCCCGGGGTGTATTTCCTATTTCCCATCCACTCATCAAGATTTTTCTTGAAGAGTGCTACTGAGGAACTTTGCTTGACATAGATGGGTAGCTTGTTCCAGAGTATAGGAAGTCTCTGGGACAGGAATCGATCTGTCCAGTATGTCCTGTTTATTGTGGTGACAGGGTTTAGGTCCCTAGAGCATGTAGCTTGGAGGGTTTGGGATTTCTTTAGGTGTAGTATGTCCAACAGCTCTGGGTTTAACATAGCTTTATATGTTAGGCAGAGATCTCCTCAGAGTAGGCGATATGCTACGGAGTAAAGCTGTAGTTTTTTGAGACGGTCAATGTAGGGCATCTGTTTGAGGCCAGTAATCCTCTTTGTGAGGTACTTTTGTGGCCTTTCCAGCTGCTGCAGATGTCTTGTGACGTACATTCCAAAAGGGACATTGTACTCTATAATGGGTCTGAGTGCCGAGTAGAGGGGAACAATGACCTCTTTTTTTCCTGGATGAGAACCCTTTTGTGATTAGGTATGCTGCATAGAAGGATTTCCTGACTGCTGTGGCGATGTAATTATCAAAGGAGAGACTACTGTTCACCTGGGTCCCAAGGTCTCTTATCACACATTCAGCGTTAAGTAGACTGCCGTTTATGCGGTAGTTTATGGGTACAGAGTTTTTACCAAAGGGGATGACAATGCATTTTTGTCATTGAGCTTGAGGCCATTTCTCTGATACCAGGCATCTGTCTCAGTGAGGTCTTTCTGTAGGATGTCCACATCATTTGTGGACTAGACTATGGCTCCTAGTTTACAGTCATAGGTTCATAGGTTCATTGGTAGGTACTAGGCTATCTGCCCAAAAGCATTTATAAGCCTAGCCAGAATGTGTTGGCTTTCGCCACCCCCTTAGATTAGTTCCCTGTGCTTCTGTCCAGTAGAGCCACTGAAGTGATCCCCGGGGTAAACTTTCTGTTTCCCATCCACTCATCAAGGTTTCTTTTGAAGAGTGTTAACGAGGAGCTCTGCGTAATGTAGATTGGAATCTTGTTCCAAAGCATGGGAAGTCTCTGGGGCAGGAATCTATCCCTCCAGCACATCCTATTTATTGTTGTGGTGAGGTTTAGATCCTTAGAGCATGTGGCTGGAGGGGATAAGGTTTTCTTTAGGTGGAGCATGTCCATCAATTTTGGGTTGGACATGGCCTTGGATGTCAGGCAGAGATCACCTCTGAGTAGGCGGTATGCAACCGAGTACAGCTGGAGTTTCTTCAGTCAAGCTGCATAGGGCATCCGTTGGTCATCTGTGAACTTTGTTAGCCAGAGGCCTTCTGTATTAGCCTGTACTTCAGAGAAGTAGATACCAAACAGGAGAGGTCCCAGGACTGAACCCTGTGGTACTCCACTTGTCACTGGTTTGAAGTCATATTTGGAGTCTGCAACTTTTACAGTGTGGGGTCTGTCAGTGAGGCAGCTGGCAACCCATCTTGTGACGTAGGGATTTATACCTAGTTTAGTGAGTTTAGGGGATGGTGCAGAAAGCCTTGGCGAGGTCAAGATAGGCTGTATGAACCACCTTACCCTTGTCTACGGCTTTGGTGACTGCCTTAAAGAAGTCAATCAAGTTCAGAAGGCATGATCTGCCTTTCACAAACTCGAACTGGGTGAGGTCCAAAGTTTGGAGATTACCAATGTCTTTGTTTGAGTTCCATGATGATACGTTCCATGGCCTTGCAGACCAGGCTCATTATGCTAATAGGGCGATGGTTCCCAGGATCAGTGGTGGCACCCCCTTTGTGGAGTGGGCTAACTGTTGCTGTGCGCCATTCAGTGGGCACAAAGCCTGATTTGAGACTATGATTGTACATGGTGCTTAGGTGGGGAGCCAGTTCATTCTGAAGTTCGGGTAAAACACATTCTGGGATGTTGTCCACTCCCATGGATGCTGTGTTTTTGGTTTTAGAGAGTGCAGCTTTTACCTGCATAGATGTGATTACAGGGACTCTGCATTTTTCCTGTATAGATATGGGCCCTTTAGGGGGTGAGAGGGGGGTAAAGTTAGCACTGAACCTATCTGCCAGGATGTTGGCAATATCAGTTGGTTCTGTAATTTTCATGCCATTGTGCTGTAACTCAGAGCAGATCTGGGCTATGCCATTGAGATTCTTGATATAGCTATAGAATGCTTTGTGGTTGCCCTTAGAATCAGTGGCGATTTTGTTTTCGTAGCTAGCTTTGGTGGATTTTATAAGGGATCTCAGCTTCTTACTGAGGCTGACCAGGGAGCTCCTCCACTAATGGGATTTTACTCTTTTGCAACAGTTTCTTCCTTCTGTTGTAAAGTTTGTTTATGGCAGGGGACCACCAGATTGGCTTCCTTTTTTTGGAGGATAGTGTCTTGGTTCTGTTTGGGATAGCACGATCCATGCACTCATGTAAGTGCTTATAGAGTACATTTGTGTAGGATTCAGCAGTTGTAACTGTATTGTCCATCTGCATGGGTGTCATGAAGTTCGCCACTTCTGTCTTAAGAAGCATGAAGTTGGCTTTGGAGAAATTTTTTACTGTGATTTCCTTAATGGTGGGTGGGGGCGGGATGCGGAGATCTAGTCTGGTTAGCTTATGGTCAGATCTGACCAACGAGGAGTTGATTTCAGGTGTGGAACACTGGTCACTCATGTTGGTAATGACTAGGTCTAGGATATTGTTGCCTCTGGTGGGGGTGTGGATAAGTTGATCCAGGGCATTGGAATTTATGAATTCCAGAAAGTGTTGAGTGAAGGAGTTGGTACATGAGTAGTTTTCCAAGTTAATGGTTGGGTTGTTGAAATCTCCCATTATTAGGGTGTTTGGTTGAACCCTAATATTTTCCAGTATATCAAGAAAAGAGGAGTGAGAATACTGGGGCATGGTGGGGCATCTGAGGCAAGCTACAAATTGGATTGCAATTTTGCCCAGAGTTAGTTGCACTTGGATAACCTCTGATGCATTATTGTGCGCAACTAGCCTGGAGGTGTGGATATCCTTAATGAATTTGGACACACCTCCGCATTTGGTGTTCTGGTCCAGGTTAGATGGCCGAAAAGCATGGTATGAGTTATAGCCTGGTAATGCAGGGGTGCTGTCTAGAGCCTTGAACCAAGTCTCAGTCACTGCACAGATATCGATGTTCTCCATTTTGAGTGCCTCGAGTGAGTGCATTTTGAGATTTAGACTTCTAGCAATGAGTAGCATTACCCACTGTTTTTGCTTGCCTGTTCCTGTTATGGAGATGAATTTGTCATTTGGACCTTGCCTAAATAAAGGCACTATAGGGGCAGCAAGAGCCTTAGCCAGTATCCGGAATCCCAGGGGTGACAGGTGCAGGCCATCTCTGGCAAAGCATCGTGGTCTGTCGACGATGTTGTCCCAGGCAGACAGATACTGGATCCCCTTAAAATGACACCAGATGCTTAGCCAATTGTTAAAGTCAGTCATTTTGTCCTTGTACTGTGGTATTATTCTAGGCAATGGCAGGATGCTACTCAGGGCTAGGGTCATACCTGCCTGGGCTACAAGATCGGAGAGCTCTTCTTTGTCTCTTTTCATGTAGTCCAAGGAGATACGTCTCAGGTCATTCACACCAACATGGACAATGACAGTCATGTTTGTACTTGTGGAATGACCTGAGTGCATGGGTTATGTCGCAGATCCTGGCACCCAACAGGCAGCTGACAGTAACCTTCTCCTTGTTTAGCCTGGTGAGTGGGACATCAGTGTGCCTGACTATAGAGTCACCTATGACTAGTGTGTTGGGTACGTTCGTTTGTCTTATGGGCTGTGGTTTATTGGCACACTTAGTCTGTGGGCTATGTGTCATTTGGAATGTGTTGGGAGGGTGGAGGTTGCTTGCGTTTCTGCTTTGGAGGTCTCTGTTGCTTGATCAGATTATTATTGAGAGCCTCTGCAAATGTTTTTGTGTTTCTATGTGTGGATGTTGGTGGTGTAGGTTTAGTGGGACTATGTGATGAGTGTGATGTGGTGCAAGTGTTTACCATCTCCTCTTGACTGTCAAGTTCAGTCTTGGTTGGAGAGAGCTTGACCTCCAGTTTGGCTATATAAGTGCATCTCTCACAGGTTGTGGTGTTAGGTGGTAGGAGGAGAGGGTTGAGGAAATTGCCTCAAGATGCCCAGATTCATCAGATAGCAGGAGAGAACACTGGGAGCTGACCCTTTGACATGCCTGAATAAAAAACTACTTTCCTCTTGACAAGTGAGGAAAGTGAGTATAAGAGCTGTTTTTCTCTAAGGAAGTGAGGAAAGTAAGTACAAAAGCTGTTTTTCTCTAGGTAAAGAGGAAGGTTGAATGCTGTAGTAATTTGTAGCTTATTTAGTGCTAACAACAAGTTCTGAACAAGTGCTGAGCACAAATAAGCAAATTCAAGTGCTAAAACAAAGAATCTATACCTAGATCTTGTGGTAGATAGGCTACCTAGTGCTTACCACTCCCACTGATAAGCTAGAATGCTTCCTTCCAACAAAGAAAGGCTTATGGGGCTCAGAAGCTTGCAAACAGTCCTGGATACAGCAAATCTGTATCTGGACTAGACTAGTTACAGGAAAGGTGGGAAACAAGCGCAATCGTGGGCTTGTAAACCAGAAAGTTGAAAGAGATGGAAAAACTGCCCAAACGGGTGTGTAGTGGTTTTAGACGGCCTTACTGCTGTCATTCAGTGTTCACCCCATGTATGTCCAAACATCATGAGCATGGCCCCTATATGTGTGGGCTACTATGTTCACTCCATAATATCACGCACTAGTGTGTCATGTGTATGTATTGCTCAGTATATGCCAGATGTGCTGCTAAATCAGCCTATCATGTGACAACTGTAATATATGGATGCACTCCCTGGTTTTGACTAGTACTTCCCCAATGCATCTGTAGTGCTGCATACGTGGGTTGTTGGTCACCTCTCTGCTGAATGCGATATTAAGGGTATACCTGGTGTCTACCTTCCGTCTCAATGCCTGTTCCATGCTACAGACGTTATTATACTATCAGCAGTCCTGTGATTACATACATGACAAGTATTCCTGGTGTGTAATGTGGCAGTCCATGTCCATGGCAGTCCATGTCCATGTACTGCACGATCCCAAAGGGAGGTACTGCTGTATGGACAACCCCACAATCACGCATGTGCATACATGACCACCCACACAAACACACACTCATCCTACATGCATCAAACTCCCTCCACTTTACCAGAGTGACCCTACAGACAAACTGCCCACCAGGACACACACACACACACACACACACACACACACACACACACACACACACACACACACACACACACATACAGGTGAGGTTGCACAATGATAGTGCACACAGTCCTCCTTTTACCCATCTGCCAACATTCATAACATATGGTACAAAACAGCATGCAGTGCAGCTATAGTCCATCCATGCTAGCAAAAGTATACATGTGTGTGATACATGTGCTGTCACTAGGTGATGCCCCTTCCCCTGGATACCACTGCACCCATGTACACAGTATTGCTGCGCACCTGTTCTGCACCCTGCCATGTACTGTGCACCACACCTCACAGGTGTACAACCCATTGTTGAATGTGTAATACTGTGTCAGTTTTGTCAGCTGTAATGCTCACAGCCCCTATGTTTTTCAGCAACACATACCTGGGATGATATATGGGCAGATGTCATTTGTGAATGCCTGATGTCTGATTTACAGCTCTCATCATCAGCGGACCATGTATGACCAATCCAATACTCTTACACTGACAACCATCAGAGCATACCATGGCTATGGAGGGTGTACACACCCTTATTGATATGATGCACCCATCCTTGATCTGCCATTGGACAACATCACCACATATCTTAACAGTACATGAGCCCGATATGTGACATGTATCCTGTACTTTCACGTGCAGTGTCTACGGAATGTGTTAGGTGTGCGGATGCTGACTGCGATGCATACACTCCATCTGGGCATATGTGTGCCCACCCTTATCATGACAGTTTGTTGCACCTATTGTTATGTGTACTACAGCACTCACTACTCCTGGCTGTGGTATACTAGCGTGGGCCATCTACATTTGCCAGTGTATGTTCAGTCTGCCCTACACATGTCCCCCTGATCTGCATGATTGCAAGGTCTACTCATGTGCACACACTGCCGTCACTATTGCTGTTGGGGTTAGGGTTATGTCTGCCATAGTTCCTGAACCTGATTATGTGCAGATACAGTCATTCTTAGCATCCTTAGGATCCCTGCTGCAGTGCACTGGTGTATCATGCTGACATCCCTCTTCAGCCTTTTTGCAGATGCATGACAAGTAAGGCCTACACATGTGTGTCACTTTGCAGTGTCCAATACACTGAACACCACGTTACAGCCTAGTCCCGGCTGATAATGTGGACCACAGTAATGCCATATGCCATAGTGTAACTCTGCAACAGTTGCCAATGTCCTACAGGTATATACACTGGTGTTGCACTGTATATAGGTGTTGTTCCAAACATATCCCTACTGTAGGCCATGTCTCCCACCATTATGTTACTCCCTGTGGATGCATTCCGCAATGCTATGATGTTAGTTATCATGCAGGTGTCTGACATACCCTTCCAGTACCCCATCATGGTCACTACTGTGATGCCGTGCATTTAACAGCAGCAAAACTTGCACATGCACAGCATGCATTCTGGGAAGGTGTGTTAGATGTGTGCATGGAATATACCGTCGCCATTACATGCCCGGTGTATTGGCAAGCATCTACATAAACCATATTCACCAGCTACAGGTTGTTGCCTTGGTGGTATACCGGAGGGACCTACATAAGAGGGTGAGAGATGCAAAGTCAGTGGCCACACCTGTGGCATTGCTACAGGGTGGGTGCAGCATTATAATACATCAACAGTACATGTCCACAATACTACCACATATGCACATCTGTTTATCACTACTATGCACCAACAAAATATATCTATGACATATCAGATATGCATGATCCGCCTGTACCAATGTGGATGTATACATAACAGTGGTCTACTGATGTGCCCTGTGGCCTTACCTACACACTCCTCAGCCAGTGTGTGGGTGGCACCCACCTCCACAAAGGTGTCTGGCGGTTGGTGGCTATGCGGACAGACAGGTGCCATGAGGCTGGCTAGGAGCTCCTCCACAAGTGTCAGGGGGGATGGATGGCATGGAGCCCCCTGTGGCGAGGTGATCCCCCCGGACTGTAGCAGCACGCCAGCAGGCATTGCGAAGCAGGTCAGAACAATGATGCTGGACCTGCTCATAACTGCAGTTGTGCAGTCCGACATCATTGACCCTGTGGACTAGGTCATTCCACAGGGCGGTCCGCTCCTGCCGATCATGGGTAGCCCAGCCAAACAAGATTGCGTAGTGCTGTATGAGGTCATTCACCAGAATGACATTTTCAGCTGCTGTGTACACTGGCAGCCTTCCATGGGACATCATGCCTGAAAGACATAAAGATGGACGCAGGTGTGAGCAAGTCATGCAGCAAGGTTACCACAGTTCGTAATACACATCACTGTCACCCCCCCACCATATCAGCGACAACAAACTCTACACACAACTCAATAGGTATGGCTACAGCATACCTACCAATGGAGCAGATATTGTACTGTACCACGCTTTGTGCAATGTCTTTGTAGCCACGTTCCCTGTGTAGACACTATCATTGTTGGTCTGTTACAGGCTATTCACCTGCATGGTATTGTCAGGGCCACAATGGTTCCATATATGCCTGTGGTATGTTTGCTATATGTCTGCTGCACATCTGACGTTCTGTGTTATTGGGGTTATCTATGCATGCTGTTGGACATGTTCCGGGATTGTTTAGACTATTACTACCAACATATGTTGTATAACAGTGACATGATGGCATGTATATATACTATTGGTCAGCGGAACCTCCTCTCCAAACTCATCTGCCCATGTTACCAGGCCACATCACATGTGTGATCCACCCTGGGGCCTCCTCATGTACTGGGCCAGCAATAACGTCAGGTGGAACCAACTCAGGAGATGTTGCCACCCCCGGGGGCACACACAGACATGTTCCTGTCCCCTGAGGTCAGGTCCAAGGTCTGTTCCATAACTGGCTTCACAGACACATGGGGGATGTGCTACATCACCTTGAGGAACCCAGTACACATTCACAGGGCCCACATGCTCCTCTTCCTACTCAGCCTCCAGGCCAGGCACCTTTGGAACGTGGGCTGCTGTTGTGATTAGCAGTGGGTGGAAGGCTTGTTCCCACTGTGTCCATATTGGGGCCCATGGGGCGGCCACATCACAGACCACACACACCATCCAGGGTGTTTACCCACCACATGTCACGTGCCACCTTTGTAGGCTGTCCTCTCTATCTACCAACCCTGACCACATTCACAACTATACCTGCCATACTTCCCCATATTCCCATTCCATACTTCACAGACAAGGGCAGTGTGATCCCAACAAGGGGTTCACGTGTGACATACCCATTCATGTTGCACAAACTGACAGCTGTAGATATCTGCGTGTATTGCTGTGTGTGCTGTTTCCTCACACATAGCATGCAGCACTGTGGTGGTAATATAGGGGACATGTATTTACATACATATATGTGTGTGTGTGTGTTTGTATATATGTAGACATGTGCATATAGGTATATATCTATATATGTGTAGATATATATTATGTATATATGTGTTCATATATATGTTTACACATGGGTATCTGTATATTTGTGGACATACATGTATATATATATATATATATATATGTGTGTGTGTGTGTGTGTGTGTGTGTGTGTGTGTGTATATATATATATATATATATATATATATATATATATATATATATATATATATATATATACACACACACACACACATATGCATACCTATATGTGGGGTACATTCAGACATCAGGTTCACAATCTTACAACACCTTCCTGCACAGCTGCACTGTTCTGCCTTGCTACAACACAGACAGGTGCCACATATGGACACAGCCTGACATTAGGGGGGTATATGTAGGGCCAGATTGCAGTTAACCCTATTACACACCTATGGCATTCCTGCATGCTACAATACAGGTTAACCTGAGTATCCTGCAAGAGATGGGCTGTGGAACCCACATGTCCATCATTATGGCATTACTTCCACTGCCAGCTATTGGTTGTGTAGTACTTCCAATTACCACTGTCATGGTAACCAACTACTATAAATCCCTACATCATGTGGGCGTGGTCCCTTTACCTTTCCTGTATGATGGATATCCTTCCTGTGTGTGGGCAGCAATGTTACAGACAGCAGGTAGCAATACCTGTTACAGGAGAACCTGCACATTCAGGCCAGCTACATATTTGTAGGAGGTTCCAGAACTACAGACAGAGTGTAAGTAGTGTTGTTGTAGGCATTGTATAGCACCAGTGTTACAGGGTTTGTGTGTACATACTAGTTTAACTTGGAATGCAGTCTGTCTGTATAGCTCTCAACTGTGGGCCTGTCCACTTGATGGCCAGAGGTGTGCCTATTGTTTTGTCTGTCCACCACACAGGTCTTGTTTCAGATATATCACTGACAGTGTGTGTGTTGAGTGCTATCATTACATGGCTACATGAATTTCTGTTTCTAACTTCATATTCCTGACTAAGGGTATGTTGCAGAGTATCATGGAACACCAGCGACTTGCTTAGTGTATGACAACAGCTTTACACATATGGGCCTGTGTTCCAGCCTCTGTCCTCCACCTACATACCAGGATTTGTACATATGACATGCTGTCAGGGGTTGTTATGTAGAGGGCTGTGAGTATGTCATGCTGCTATTCCTGCCATCAGTCCACTGCTGTTGTGTCCCCCACACATTTTGTGGGGTTGGGTCCATATATGTGTGGGCTTCACCTCCACAATACATGTGTGCTCTTATGCACTTCAGAGGCCAGTATATGTAACAGTGGTATGTGGCCCTGTATTATTGAGTCTAGGGGGGTGCACCATAACTAACCTAGGCTGTGACAACATGTGGGGATATCAGGGCTAAGCTACCTTAAGGTATCTGGAAGTACATTACCATACAATTCACCTTGGGTAAATGCAGGCCTACTGCTTCCTGCTATACAGACTGTTCTGTTTGTCAGTGTGATTGTGATGGTGTCAGTTATGCCTTGTTATGTAACAGATGCATCCCATTGTGTCAGCTGAGGTCTTTACCCCCTCAGGATTGTGTACAGAGTGTAGATAGAGGCTGCTGGTCTATACATCTGCATTACTTACTGTTGATTGATTGGTATCCTGTGGCCCAGTCTGTCTTTACTCTTGTACTACTTGAAGGCCTCAGCCTGGGCAACATATGTAAACCTTTCCAGACTACTGTGTTAATATAACTGTTTCATTACTCTGTTTATATGTATGTCAGTGTCTAAACAGCTATATGACATGGCATATACAACTGTAATAGTACACAAATAAAGCTTTCCCATGTATGCAAAGCTGTGTGTGGTGTTATATCCTTTGACCTCTCTGTGGGTATATGTTGCAGGCAACAATTGTCATTTGTATGGGTGGCTCATACAGTGTCCAGTTGGTAAGGTGGCAATTGTAGGCATAGTGGCTGTACCATATTGTGTGCACCCTCTACATATGTATCTTCCTATACATATCTCTGTGTGTGTATGTGTAGTTACATATATATATATATATATATATATATATATATATATATATATATATATATATGTGTCTGTTTATATGTATCCTAGGAATGTTGATTGCTTCCACATTGTACATTCCCTATGGCAGCCAGACTGTACCGCATAATAAGTTACTGATACCAGCCTGACATCATACAGGTGGGATGGAGTACTGTTAACATCTTGTGCCCATGTAGTGTCAGGTCCTGGTTATGGGATCTGCAACAGTTGGTATTGTATTGCAGGGCAGATGTGTTTGGCTGTGGGGGGGGGGTGTATCTATACGTAGAAGATGTATGTTTGGGCCCCCTCAACCCCATTAACAGTGCATGTGGACATATTTGTTTTTTGTTCCCTTTTATATCTATGGATGTATGTCTGTATATACCTATATAGATATATATTTATGCTTATATATATATATATATATATATATATATATATATATATATATATATAGACATATAGACATATAGTTGTAGACATGTATATCTATAGATGTATGCATATACGAGAGAGAGAGAGATGTGTGTGTATATATATATATATATATATATATATATATATGTATATATCTACATATATGGATATGTTATATCTATTTAGATATTAATATATATAGATATGTATATGTATATACACACACACATACATCTACATGTTGAAATACATTTCCTGTACTGATGAATGACTGGGCTGGATGATATGTTTGTGAAAACATCAGGGTTATGTGTATCTGACATGACTTAGTGGTAAATCACTTTGGCTATGGTGTGCAGGGTCCTGAGTTTGAGCATTGCAAAGGCTGTTTATTTTGTTTCTGGGCAGAACAAGCGCCGTTGGATACAGAGTGATTAAGGCACTCTTAAGCAGTTGTAAGCGGGTTTGCACGGGTTTGTGCTGAGGTAAACACTGCTAACATCTGGTTACAGTTTCTTATAGTCAGTTAGCTTCTAAATTGCTTAACCTGTGTAGGCATTGCTTACCCTGTGCAAACAAGCTCAAACCCACTTACTGCTGCTTAAAAGTGCTTACTGCCACTTACCCTCGCTCTAATTTCTTTAAAGGAAAAGAAAAAAGGGTTGATAGGAAAGTGGTGAAAAAGGGGCACAAAGAGGGCGAAGATAGCTAGGGATGTGCAGGAGGGGGTAGGGAAGGTCCATAGCTGCCCATTTCTTCTACAGCTGTGCATATACACTGAATTTAGAGATAGATTTGGACACTCAAACCCCTGAGAGAGGGGTGAGGACAACAATAATATGTTGTGTTGCCAGTTAGACCAGATTACGTGTGTCTAGTGGACAGGTGTGCGAAATGGACAGCTATGTATGGGGCGAGATTTTTTTTTGGGAACAGATTGCCCTGTTTTTTTTTTTTTTTTTCAGGTGAGAGTGGGATGTTGGGGATGGATAGTAAGTATATTTGGGGAGGTAGGTTGGGTAGGTTAACAGATGAGACAAACAAGACGCATACAGGAGCGGTATATGACACCTGGGGGTAAACACCTTGATGGGGAGGGGTGCTGGGAAATCGGAAGCCCATCAGCCCCCTAGTGGAAACAGAGGGAGTGAGATTCCCACCCATGGGCAGTCACCACTACACCTTCACAGCCCTGAAGGTGGCTGTGCTGGGGGCTGTGAAGGAGAGCCAGGCCGACCCTCTAGTCACGACACGCGGCTCTCGAGCTGGCATAGAAGATCTCCAAACTGCTGATTGAGCTCTCTATGCACCACGACCCAGACCTGGTGATGGGGGATAGCTTCCTGTCTGCGCCCGCTCCCGGGGGGGGGGGCAAGCCCCATCACCTGAGGCAGTTCCACCAGAAGGTGGTGCAGGACCAGTGGAAGAAGAGGTCCTGGGTTGGGCTCTAGATGTGCTGGTGCCCGGTGCCACTGCCAGCTGAGGTGGGACAGGTGGATCCACTGGGACCCGCATTCCCATACGTGCTATGGTGTTTATAGTGTATCAACATATGTGTGTTAGTAATAGTCAACATATTCCAGGGTTAGGTATAACAGCATGCATAGGTATTCCCATTAACCCAGACACCAGATATGGAACAGTTGCATAGCAAACGGAACACATGCATATATGGGACCACAGTGGTAATAACAACAGCATGCAGGTACATTGATGGCACCATGTCACCAGTGTCGGGAGTATTTCAACATAGCACATGCATAGAAACAGATTTAAATAATTATCAACCAATAGGACATATGTCCCAACATAACAGTGGAGTCATCACGTACCAGTTGAGGTGAGTATTTAGTGTATTGTTGGAGATATGGTGGGGGAGGAGAAAGATGTCAATTAACAACTAGTATATTCCTGTAGTTCGCATTACTTTCCTAGTCAGTGCTGTTATCTGTACCTTACAAGTATTACTACACTACCCTGTTACCTTAGTTTGGACAGTGATATGGCTGTCGACATGTTTATATATGAACTGGTTTTACCTGCAGTATACATCTCTTACCTGGTATACCTGTGGAGGAATTGTTTGTTAACAATAACTGTTTCTATACATACTCCCAGATTCCAGGTTGATGTTATGCACATACCCGTCCATCTCTTTTTGCACAGACTCTGGCCATGTCTTGACCACATGCAGGTGAACTGGGACATATGTAGACTATTGCCCTCTTCAACCTTTAGTGACTTACAACATTCTTATACAGGATTTCCTACACAGTTATATTATGTAGCACAGTGTGGGTGACAGTGATCAGTGATACCTTATTATTCAAAGCAACTGCAACACTCACAGTTCCATACAGTGCCAGAGAAAACAGTACCAGTACAGGATATCAAGCTTTTATTTCTCGGCACAGTGTTCATATCCGATGTACCTGTGGGAGCAATGTTTGTTAGCACTACTTGAATGTTGCCACACAAAGTACCAGATTTCACTTTAGTATTGTGCACATACATCTCACTCTGTTACTGTACACACTCTGGTCAGAGATTGACAACATGGGGGTGTAGATAGGGCATACTTGGCTTATTACTCTCCTAACAGTTTGGGGAGTTGCTAGAGTAACAGGTTTGTTCTTATAGATGTGTGACAATCAGTTGTATTTCTTGTTTGCTGCCTATACGTCTGGGATCATCCCACTGATTTCCTGGGGGACAGAGTGACAGGCAGCAGATATCGACCAATTTACTGGACATTCTGGACATATCTGTACAGTTGTGGTTTTAGATTCTGTATGCAGACTACTACCACTCCCAGGATTCGAACTATGGCTGTGTGCGTTAAAAATACAACAGTTCATGTCTCAATTGCGTGTGCTGTTCAGATTTTGTTGTCTGTCTTTTCACTGTTTTCTGTCTATGTCTCTCAGTTGTACTAAATGACTTCTGGGGATTACACCAGTCATATACAGACATTCCTACACATACTATTTATGTTGCACAGTGTGGGTAACAGTGCTTCATACAACAGTACTATTAAGTGATTGGAAATCTACATTACCATATCATACCAGAGTATACACATGCAGTCCAGCAGTTAGACCTTTATTGCCAGGCTGTTATGCTTTTATTTACATACAAACTATATGAGACTCTTTATGACATATTCTCTGGTGTGTGCAGTACTTGCCTTAAACAATACAGGTATTATACTGGCAATTAACCTACTAATGCTTTTAGATTTATTTCCTATGACAGTACATGCAAGAGTATTACTAACCTACCTCAAGTTGCAACCTCTGCAGGCGACATCCGTGGGTCTCCTGGTTCGCGGCCCACTTACTTGCCACTGTGAAGGACAAAAGAGGAATATTTAGCCATACCTATCCATAATATACATGAGCTGGCAATTATTAAACAGGTAGTGGAGTGATACTTACACACAGCTGGGACATCCCCTGCCGTCCTAGCCTATTGGATCCACTGATCCAAGAGATTCCCCTTACACCGCTTCAGGTCGGCATAGTGATGCCTGACCTGCTCACCAGTTCGGGGTATGCCAGTTGCACTGGTGAGATCATGGGCGAGACAGTCCCAGGCTTCTGCCTTATATTGGGAACCCTGGTACTGGCCCTGCAGCAGTCTCTGCTCATGGTCTTTGACAAGGAGTCCTGCCATTACTCTGGACTCCTGGATGCCCCAGAGCTGCGCCCAAAAGCACACTCCCTCTCCCCTTTCTGACGTGGTGCCTGCAAGGGGAAGCTACAACCAGTTATGAGATGTATTCCCACCTGTTGGGTTTAAGTAGGGCGAAATTCCTACACTTTGCCATGAATGGCCGATTTAGAAATGGCTAAGAAATGGGCAAACCTGCTTACCTAAGTATGGCATTGTTTAAAGGGGTATACCACTGGGCAAATTGAGTTAGCTGGCCTACACATTGCTTACACCAAATAAGCTGGCCTGTGCAATGCTTAGCATTGATTAATATTTACTTTGCATTATATTTGCTTTTTGGCATTGATTTATTATTCATTACATCTTATATATATATATGTCTGGTATCCATGATTCATGTGTACATACACTGTATGGGGTCCTTGTGTTTAATAGGGAACTTCAACACTCTATTACAATTACACCTCACATATGGGCTTACTTATGTACTCCATTTCACATATTTATGTTATGTAGTAGGTTATAGAACATATGACTGTATACTGATTCCTTTCACATGTTCAGTTTAGTTTTACTGTAGTGAGGATTTGTTTGGTGATACCTCATTCTTATGTGCTGCTGTGATGGCTTGGTGGTTAATTACTGTGACTATAGTGTATAGGGTCCTGGGTTCAAGACCTGCAAGGCTGTTTATTTTGCTGCTGGGCAGAACAAGGGCTGTTGAATACAGAGTGATTAAGGCACTTTTAAGCACTTGTAAGTGAGTTTGCACAGGTTTGCGCAAGGGTAAGCACTTCTGACCTCCGGTTAATGATGTTTACAGAGAGTTAGCTTCAGTATTGCTTAACCTGTGTGCACATTGCTTACCCCCGTGCAAACAGGCTTAAACCCGCTTACATATGCTTACTCACGCTTACTACTGCTTAATAGTGCTTACACTTGCTTACTCCCACTTACCACTGCACTAATTTAGACAGTGATGTCTAATGGTTCTTGAGGATGTGGGGGATTTGGAAGCTGTATGGAGTTGCCATTCATTACACATTTTACCTTACATTTGTATCCCTGATTCCTGTGATTGTGTGGACTTTGTAACATTGTGACACTGAGACCTCACATCTGCATTTAATGCAGTACTCCAGTTCACAAGTATATGTTATTTAGTAGGTTATGCAACTAAAAATATTGGTCATAATGTGATTTGACATGGAAAATGGAATGTGCTGCAGTGGAACTCGAACCGGGAATGACTGCTCGTAAGGCGAATGCTCTGCACACTACACTATTGCTATACTGCTTTATTTGCATATATCTTCCTTTTTATCCTCTTCTGCTACTTAAGCTGCATTAACCGTAGCTAAGCGATGGGCAAAGCCATGCACCTATGGTTAAATTTCATCTGTTTCATTAAAAAAAAAAAAAAAAAAAAGTATCTTTATATTGTTTGTGTTTACTATTGATCTTGTACACGTGGAGGGATGTTGCTGGGGGTATGCGGACACCTATGAGCAGTCTCGCTCATTCTTTTAGGGCTTTCTGCTGTTCTTCATTGCAGTGGCATGTATATTCTGAGAACTCTGTTCTCAGACATGCCCCCTGCACTCTTGCATGCTCCGTGTAAGATTAGGAGCTCAGGCAGCATGCCTTCATTAATATCATTAATATGCATGACACGCTGCCATCATGCTTCTAAATGCCCGCTTCCATGCAGGACTCAGCTAGTCTTGCACAGAAGATTAGTAAATCCGGGGGATTATGTTTTCCAATGAATACATTCTTGCAGGATTGAATAGTTAAAAAGAAAATATATAGAGAGAGACATTTAAGAAAATGACTGGGTGATGAATTATAGGCTGGGATTCACAGTCTGTCTAGTGCTTAAAGCCATGCAAATTGTTTTGTGTAATAGGAAAGGTTACCCAAATGACTGACCTCCTCACTCACCACTCACAAGTATTGCAGCCCAGCTCTGTTAAGCAGTATGAGATTTGGCATGCATGCATCTGGAGTAGTGGGACAAGTGTCATAACTAATGATGCCCATTAGTATCCTGGTTCACTGCTGCATTCCTAGGCAACCAAGGAATACTAAAAGGAAATACATTCCAGAGTGACTGGTGAAAATAGGGAAATGACCTACTGGTATAAGCAAGGGAGAAGTCGGAGATCAAGATAGAGATGGTTTTACATGCCGATACAGGTGATCTAGTCAGTTGTTTACATCCAACTCACTTAGGCAGCAGTGCAGCATTTCTACTACCCATGCTATGCATAGTTATAATTTTTAGTTATTAAGTGTATATTTAGCATACTTTCATGTCACTGATAGAGTATGTAGTACTTTCCCAACAGTGTTGAGCCAAGACAGTCCTTAAACCTGTAGCAAATACATCGAGGGTGTAGTCTTTTTTATTCAGTGGCAGTGTTACTGAAGAAAAATATACTGGAACTGATGCATTCAAAGGCAGTTTTAGCAATTTTGTATAACCACAAAAGTAAAAATAAAGTAAAATTATATGCAAAAAAAGACTCATAGCATCAGCTTTTATAATCTGTCCAGCTCCTTGGCAAAACCAGGCCTTCAGTGACTCTTTTTGCAGTTTTAGCAATTTCATAGGTTAGTGTGGATTGTTTTGCAGTAGACGAAGAACTTTTTTAACTTGTAGGAACTCAGTTGCAGTTTTACTTCTTTTTAGTGCGGAGCATAGTGTTGCAGACAGGGACCTGGAAGAATTTTCAGTGTAGGTGGTGTTTTCACTTTCTTCGTGGTTGTGTGACTGTGGAGTTAGCATATTTAAGCAATCAGGTGAGGTAGTGAAGAGAGACCTCTTCCTCTTTAGAAATGTTGCTTTACACACATTTTGCATTTTTAATGGTGTCCTGTTTTATATGTTGTATTCAGTGGTTTCGGTTTTGATGGTCTGACTTGAAGCATAGTCTCAAATTTACCCTGGAGATGACTGACCTTGCCGTTCTTGAGAAAGGGAGTACAGCCTGAGTGTTGGCATTGGTAGAGTATAGTATCCAGTGAAGCAGTCAAGGAAAGGAGATATTTTGACACAACCTAATTTGTCCAGTATATCATCATCTCTAAGCACTGTACAGCTTTCTTATGCATTCAGGTGGTCCAGTGCCCCAAAAATCCAGGCAGCACCTTTTTGTTATCATTAGTATGGCAGCAGACCATTCACTAATTCAAAATTTTCTAAAAAGCCTGTGCTCCTGCTGGCATAACTCCTTTAAAGTTTCTTTTTTTCCTACTGCAGGTAACCTATAACTTTTCTACTGATGAACAAAAGTATTTTCATTTAGTCTGGAATAGAATGTAAAGTGCAGTCTGTCCTAACTTTTCTGACAGCACAGATAACTTCCTGCAGTTTCTTTGATACTGTGATCAACTGCTCCAAAAAAGGGCAGGGTTAGGGTTACTATGCATTACCAAACCCACCGGTCCATTATAGTAATGCATGCCAACCCTAATCTCACCCCTAACCCTAGTGGTACACTTTACCTTAAAAAATTACACTACCAGTACACAAGATGGGCTTACTCACACACACATGTACACACACGCACACACACACACACACACACACACACACACACACACACACACACACACACACACATGCACACATACACATGTGCTAGCACCAACACACACAACAATGCACTGCATCACACATACAAAAGCCGTCCTCTAAACTAGCCCTTACTCTAATCCTAAAAGTCATACATTCTTAAAACACACTGATGTTATCCCCTTACATAACCCTTATCCTATCCCTAAAAACCATGCAGTTGCATGTGCGCGCGCACGCACACACACACACACACACACACACACACACACACACACACACACACACACACACACACACAAACACAACACACACACACACACACACACACACACACACACACACACACACACACACACACACACACACACACACACTAACACACAAACATCATACATCCACATGCTTACCTGTATCGACAAAACAGCCGATATTTAAGTGAGCATTTGATAATCTGAACATTCACTTAAAAATACTGGTTTCAGCTGTAAGTTATTTTGATGAAAGCACTTGTAACAACATATATGGCTTACTATCAAAATCCCGAGTGCAGATGTTCCACAAATGGGATATTGGATGACAGATGGTCAATTGCCATGTTGCCAACCATCGGTAGTTCATATCAGGGAATGCCACTGTGCATTTGCTGATATGAAGTTTATCTGAGGGCTAGAGATTGCAGCACAGTGCAGATTGGGACATTCATCCTTTTCCTCACTGTAGTGCGGTCTTGGAGTTGAAATACATAGTTAGCAGGGGGGGGGCTTGCCCCCTGCGAAGATGTGATGTAATTTTTGCACTGTATGTTTTTGTGTTCGACATTAACATCGACTCTGTAGTAGTTGCGTATTAGAGTCAATGTTGTGAGCAGACTTTATTTTTCATTTGCGCATTCTGTTTGTGTATCTGACCAGGAATTCAATTGTATTGCAAGATTTTAATAGTAAACCTATATATATATATTTGAATGTTGGCAGTATGACTGGTATAGAGAGAGAACTAGCTGATATGATGGACAGAAGGAAGGTTGGTATATTGTGTGTGCAAGAGACCAGAAGGAAGGGGAGTAAGGCTAGGTGTATCAGAGGTGGGTTCAAATTGTTTTATCATGGTGTGGATGGGAGGAGAAATGGCGTAGGAGTTATTCTGAAGGAACAGTATGCGAAGAGTGTTTTGGAGGTGAAAAGGGTGTCTGATAGAGTAATGTTTATGAAGCTGGAAATTGATGGTGTAATGATTAATGTTGTTAGTGCATATGCTCCACAAGTTGGGTGTGCAATGGATGAGAAAGAAAAATTTTGGAGTGAATTGGATGAAGTGGTGATGACTGTACCCAAGGGTGAGAGAGTGGTGATTGGAGCAGATTTAAATGGGCATGTTGGTGAAGGGAACAGTGGGGATGAGGAAGTGATGGGTAGGTATGGTGTTAAACAAAGGAATGCAGAAGGTCAGATGGTAGTGGATTTTGCGAAAAGGATGGATATGGCTGTGGTGAATATGTATTTTAATAAGAGGGAGGAGCATAGGGTGACATACAAGAGTGGAGGAAGATGCACACAGGTGGAGTATATGTTATGTAAGAGGGCCAGTTTGAAGGAGATTGGAGACTGTAAAGTGGTGGCCGGAGAAAGTGTAGTTAGGCAGCATAGGATGGTGGTTTGTAGGATGACGTTGGTGATCAAGAAGAGGAGGAGGAGTGTGAGGGCAGCACCAAGGATCAAATGGTGGAAATTGAAAAAGGGTAATTGTGAGGTGGAGTTCAGGGATGAGTTAAGACAGGCACTGGGTGGCAGTGAAGAGTTACCAAATAGCTGGGTAACTACAGCAGAGCTAGTAAGGGAGACTGCTAGAAAGGTTCTTGGTATCACATTGGGACAGAGGAAGGACGACAAGGAGACATGGTGGTGGAATGAGGAAGTACAGAAGAGTATACAGGCAAAGAGGTTGGCAAAGATGTAGTGGGATTGTCAGAGAGAGGAAGAAAGTAGACAGGAGTATAAGGAGATGAGGTGCATGGCAAAGAGAGAGGTGGCGAAGGCTAAGGATAAGGCATATTTAGAGATGTATGAAAGGTTGGACACTAAGGAGGGAGAAAAGGACCTGTACCGACTGGCTAGACAGAGGGACCGAGCTAAGAAAGATGTGCAGCAGGTAAAGGTGATAAAGGATAATGAGGGAAACATACTCACAAGCGAGGAGAGTGTGTTGAGGAGATGGAAAGAGTACTTTGAGGGGTTGATGAATGAAGAGAATGAGAGGGAGAGAAGGTTGGATGATGTAGGGATAGTGAATCATGAAGTACAATGGATTAGCAAGGAGGAAGTAAGCATAGTTATGAAGAGAATGAAGAATGGAAAGGCTGTTGGCCCAGATGACATACCTGTGGAAGCATGGATGTGTTTAGGTGAAATGGCAGTGAAGTTTTTAACCAGATTGTTTAATGAAATCTTGTACAGTGAGAGGATGCCTGAGGAATGGAGGAAAAGTGTTTTGGTACCGATTTTTAAGAATAAGGGTGATGTGCAGAGCTGTAGTAACTACAGAGGGATTAAACTGATCAGTCACAGTATGAAGTTATGGGAAAGAGTAGTGGAAGCTATGTTAAGAAGGGATGTGATGATTAGTGAACAGCAGTAGGATTTCATGCTGGGAAAGAGCACTACAGATGTGATGTTTGCTCTGAGAGTGTTGATGGAGAAGTACAGAGAATGTCAAACGGAGTTGCATTGTGTTTTTGTAGACTTGGAGAAAGTATATGACAGGGTGCCTAGAGAGGAGTTGTGGTATTGTATGAGGAAGTCAGGAGTGTCAGAGAAGTATGTAAGAGTAGTACAGGATATGTACGAGGGCAGTGTGACAGCGGTGAGGTCTGCGGTGGGAGTGATGGATGCGTTTAAGGTGGAGGTGGGGTTACATCAAGGATCAGCTCTGAGCCCTTTTTTATTTGCAGTGGTGATGGGCAGGTTGACAGACGAAATCAGACAGGAGTCCCCATGGACTATGATGTTTACAGATGACATTGTGATCTGTAGAGAGAGTAGGGAACAGGTGGAGGAGA
>NC_056746.1:1098270032-1098272532 GCF_019279795.1 Protopterus annectens
CCCTTCATGAGTAGGTGGGCTATATAAAATGTTTTTCTAACCACTTTGGCCACGTGGTTGTCAAATGAGAGATTGCTATCAACTTGGGTCCCCAGGTCCCTAATTACTTCTTCTGTACTTAATGGATTACCACCTATGTGGTAATTTGTGGGCACTTTGTTTTTGCCAAAAGGGATGACTATACACTTTTTGGCGTTTAGCTTGAGGCCATGGCTCTGGCACCAGTCGTCTGTTTCTATGAGGCCCTTTTGGAGGATGCTTGTGTCGGCTGGAGAGTCGATTATGGTGCCCAGTTTGCAGTCATCTGCGAACTTGGTCAGCCACAGTCCTTCCGTGTTGGCCTGTACCTCCGAGAAATATATACTGAACAAGAGAGGTCCCAGGACTGAGCCTTGTGGGACGCCACTTGTAACTGGTTTGGAGTCTGACATGGCTCCAGCAATTCTAACCATGTGGGTTCTGTCCTTGAGCCAGTTTGCAACCCATCTAGTGACATAGGGGTTTATATTTAAGCTGGTGAGCTGATCTATAATGCCCGAGTGGGGTATTGTATCGAAGGCTTTTGCGAGGTCCAGGTAGGCTGTGTGGACCACCTTCCCCTCGTCAATGGCATTGGTGACTTTTTCAAAGAAATTGACCAGGTTTAAGAGGCAGGATCGGCCCTTAACAAAGCCGAACTGGGTAGGATCCAGTGTCTTTAGATCCCCAATATCTTTATTTATGAGGTCCATGATGATCCTTTCCATAGCTTTGCAGACCAAGCTAGTCAGACTTATGGGGCGATAGTTTCCAGGATCCATTGAGAGGGACCACTGTTGCTGTACGCCACTCTTTGGGTACATATCCTGTAGTAAGGCTGAGATTGAACAGTAGTTTTATGTTTGGGTTTTGCTCTTCTTGGATTTCATGTAGGACGCAGCCCGGGACACTGTCTGGTCCCATTGATGCTGTGTTTTTTGCTTTGGAGAGGATGCCTCTTACTTGAGCATCTGAGATGTCAGGGGGGCAGCACTCTGCTGGGATAGATATTTGCCCTTTTGGTGGAGGGGGGGGGAGTTTGCGCTGAACCTGTCAGCTAGGATGTTGGCAATGTCTGTGGGTTCGATGTATTTTTTGTCATTTTGGACTAATTCTGAGCATATCTGGGAATTCCCACCCAGGTTCCTAACATAACTAAAGAAAGCCTTGTGATTATCCTCAGTGTCCTGTGCAATTTTTCTCTCGAAGCTGGCCTTAGACAATTTTATGAGTGCCCGTAGTTTTTTGCTAATACTGATCAGAGATGCCTTCCTTTTTGGGATTTTGCTCTATCATGTAGTAGCTTCCTCCTTCTATTGTATAGTTTGTTTATGGCTGGGGTCCACCAGACAGGACGTCTGCCTTTGGAGGATTGGGTCTTGGTTTTATTTGGGATTGCATGATCCATGCATTCCTGAAGGTGTTCATAGAATGCATTTATAAAGGATTCTGTGGTCTGGGCCGTATTTTCCACAGGCTCTAGGGCTTTGAAGGATTCCACCTCGGTTTTGAGGAGTGTGAAATTTGCTTTAGAGAAGTTTTTCGCTGTGGTTTTCTGGGCAGGGGGTGGGGTCGGGATGTGAATATCCAGTGAGATAAGTTTATGGTCTGATCTTACCAGTGAGGGATACACTTCTGGTCTGGAGCATAGAGTCCCCATGTTGGTGATGATCAGGTCCAGTATGTTTTCCCCTCTTGTGGGAGTGGTAACAAGTTGTTCCATAGCATTTGAGTTTATAAATTCTAGGAACCTTTGGGCTAGGGTGTTGGAGCTAGAGTAATGCTCCCAGTCTATGTTTGGGTAGTTGAAGTCACCCAATATAATGGTGTTTGGAGAGACCTTCATATTTTCCAGTGTTCTCAGGAAGGCCGAGTGGGGTTCCTGGGTTTGGGAGGGTGGTCTGTAGCAGGCTATAAACTGGAAGGCAGTTTTACCCACTGTTAGTTGCACATGGATAGTCTCTGATGCTTTGTGCTGTGCCACCAACCTGGAGGTGTGGGTATCTTTGACGAATATTGATACTCCCCCTCCTTTTGTGGTTCAGTCCAAGTTTTGGGGCCGAAAAGCATGGTATGAGGTATAACCTGGTAGTGCTGGGGTGCTCTCGGGAGCCTTGAACCAGGTTTCTGTTACTGCACAGATATCAGTGTTCTCCCTGCTAATGAGAGTTTCGAGTGCATGCATCTTGAGGTTCAGACTTCTGGCATTGAGTAGCATTACTCTTAGTTTCTTATCCCTTGTGATACCTATGGAGGTGGGTTTGTCTTTTGAGCCTTGCCTAAAAAAGGCACTATGGGGGAAGCAAGAGCCTTTGCCAATATCCGAAAGCCCAGGGGTGACAGGTGCCGTCCCTAGCGAAGCATCGTGGCTTGTCGAGCATGTCATCCCAGGCTGACAGGCATTGGATCCCCTTTGAATGACACCAATACTTAAGCCAATTGTTGAAATTGATCATCTTGTCTTCATATTGTGGCATCATTC